>NC_034192.2:64667564-64727564 GCF_002021735.2 Oncorhynchus kisutch
CCTCCTGCTACTCCTCCTGCAATCTCCTCCTGCTACTCCTCCTGCAATCTCCTCCTGCTACTCCTCCTGCATACTCCTCCTGCTACTCCTCCTGCATACTCCTCCTGCTTCTCCTCCTGCATGCTCCTCCTGCATTCTCCTCCTGCATTCTCCTCCTGCATTCTCCTCCTGCTACTCCTCCTGCATTCTCCTCCTGCTACTCCTCCTGCCTCTCCTCCTGCTACTCCTCCTGCATACTCCTCCTGCTACTCCTCTTCCTGCTTGTCCTCCTGCTACTCCTCCTGCTACTCCTCCTGCATACTCCTCCTGCATACTCCTCCTGCTTGCCTTCCTGCATTCTCCTCCTGCTACTCCTCCTGCATTCTCCTCCTGCTATGTTCCCTTGTTCATTTCCCTGTTCCTTTGATATTAGTTCATGTAGTGTATTGACTCTCTACCCGGTAGGTTCCAAAGGCGGCATCAGTCTTCTCAGAGTGGCTGAGTCTGGCACCTCCTAAAGGTCAGCTGCACATGACAGGGTGTGTGTGTGTGTGTGTGTGTGTGTGTGTGTGTGTGTGTGTGTGTGTGTGTGTGTGTGTGTGTGAGTGTGTGTGTGTGTGTGTGTGTGTACCTCGAGACCTTGTGAGTTAGCTGTACTTTCTTAACCTTTTAGTGAAACAGTTTTCAGTTTTTAGTAGGAACTCTGGAAGTTGATTCTCTGAACCAAAGTGACATGTTCCAGCAACAAAGAGGTCACAGCCAGTTACACACACACACACACACACACACACACACACACACACACACACACACACACACACACACACACACACACACACACACACACACACACACACACACACACACACACACACACTCACACTCACACTCACACTCACACACACACACACACACACACTCACACACACACACTCACACACACACACACACACACACTCTCACACACACACACACACACACACAAACTTACACAACACTAATCCAGACAGTACTGTACCCATCCACCTCTACTGTCCTGATCCACTAGTACTGTACCATCCACCTCTACTGTCCTGATCCACCAGTACTGTACCCTTCCACCTCTACTGTCCTGATCCACCAGCCATAACACATGGTCATCCCTCCTGCCTCTGGTCTGGTGGACTCACTAAACACATGGTCATCCCTCCTGCCTCTGGTCTGGTGGACTCACTAAACACATGGTCATCCCTCCTGCCTCTGGTCTGGTGGACTCACTAAACACATGGTCATCCCTCCTGCCTCTGGTCTGGTGGACTCACTAAACACATGGTCATCCCTCCTGCCTCTGGTCTGGTGGACTCACTAAACACATGGTCATCTCTCCTGCCTCTGGTCTGGTGGACTCACTAAACACATGGTCATCCCTCCTGCCTCTGGTCTGGTGGACTCACTAAACACATGGTCATCCCTCCTGCCTCTGGTCTGGTGGACTCACTAAACACATGGTCATCCCTCCTGCCTCTGGTCTGGTGGACTCACTAAACACATGGTCATCCCTCCTGCCTCTGGTCTGGTGGACTCACTAAACACATGGTCATCCCTCCTGCCTCTGGTCTGGTGGACTCACTAAACACAAATTCATCTTCTGTAAATAATGTCTGAAATTTGGAGTGTGCCCCTGGCTATCTGTACATTTTAAAAACAAGAAAATGGATCCGTCTGCTTTGCTCAATATTTATTTATATTACACCTTTATTTAACCAGGTAGGCTAGTTGAGAACACCTTTATTTAACCAGGTAGGCTAGTTGAGAACACCTTTATTTAACCTGGTAGGCTAGTTGAGAACACCTTTATTTAACCAGGTAGGCTAGTTGAGAACACCTTTATTTAACCAGGTAGGCTAGTTGAGAACACCTTTATTTAACCAGGTAGGCTAGTTGAGAACACCTTTATTTAACCAGGTAGGCTAGTTGAGAACACCTTATTTAACCAGGTAGGCTAGTTGAGAACACCTTTATTTAACCAGGTAGGCTAGTTGAGAACACCTTTATTTAACCAGGTAGGCTAGTTGAGAACACCTTTATTTAACCAGGTAGGCTAGTTGAGAACACCTTTATTTAACCAGGTAGGCTAGTTGAGAACACCTTTATTTAACCAGGTAGGCTAGTTGAGAACACCTTTATTTAACCAGGTAGGCTAGTTGAGAACACCTTTATTTAACCAGGTAGGCTAGTTGAGAACACCTTTATTTAACCAGGTAGGCTAGTTGAGAACACCTTTATTTAACCAGGTAGGCTAGTTGAGAACACCTTTATTTAACCAGGTAGGCTAGTTGAGAACACCTTTATTTAACCAGGTAGGCTAGTTGAGAACACCTTTATTTAACCAGGTAGGCTAGTTGAGAACACCTTTATTTAACCAGGTAGGCTAGTTGAGAACACCTTTATTTAACCAGGTAGGCTAGTGAGAACACCTTTATTTAACCAGGTAGGCTAGTTGAGAACACCTTTATTTAACCAGGTAGGCTAGTTGAGAACACCTTTATTTAACCAGGTAGGCTAGTTGAGAACACCTTTATTTAACCAGGTAGGCTAGTTGAGAACACCTTTATTTAACCAGGTAGGCTAGTTGAGAACACCTTTATTTAACCAGGTAGGCTAGTTGAGAACACCTTTATTTAACCAGGTAGGCTAGTTGAGAACACCTTTATTTAACCAGGTAGGCTAGTTGAGAACACCTTTATTTAACCAGGTAGGCTAGTTGAGAACACCTTATTTAACCAGGTAGGCTAGTTGAGAACACCTTTATTTAACCAGGTAGGCTAGTTGAGAACACCTTTATTTAACCAGGTAGGCTAGTTGAGAACACCTTTATTTAACCAGGTAGGCTAGTTGAGAACACCTTTATTTAACCAGGTAGGCTAGTTGAGAACACCTTTATTTAACCAGGTAGGCTAGTTGAGAACACCTTTATTTAACCAGGTAGGCTAGTTGAGAACACCTTTATTTAACCAGGTAGGCTAGTTGAGAACACCTTTATTTAACCAGGTAGGCTAGTTGAGAACACCTTTATTTAACAGGTAGGCTAGTTGAGAACACCTTTATTTAACCGGGTAGGCTAGTTGAGAACACCTTTATTTAACCAGGGTAGGCTAGTTGAGAACACCTTTATTTAACCAGGTAGGCTAGTTGAGAACACCTTTATTTAACCAGGTAGGCTAGTTGAGAACACCTTTATTTAACCAGGTAGGCTAGTTGAGAACACCTTTATTTAACCAGGTAGGCTAGTTGAGAACACCTTTATTTAACCAGGTAGGCTAGTTGAGAACACCTTTATTTAACCAGGTAGGCTAGTTGAGAACACCTTTATTTAACCAGGTAGGCTAGTTGAGAACACCTTTATTTAACCAGGTAGGCTAGTTGAGAACACCTTTATTTAACCAGGTAGGCTAGTTGAGAACACCTTTATTTAACCAGGTAGGCTAGTTGAGAACACCTTTATTTAACCAGGTAGGCTAGTTGAGAACACCTTTATTTAACCAGGTAGGCTAGTTGAGAACACCTTTATTTAACCAGGTAGGCTAGTTGAGAACACCTTTATTTAACCAGGTAGGCTAGTTGAGAACACCTTTATTTAACCAGGTAGGCTAGTTGAGAACACCTTTATTTAACCAGGTAGGCTAGTTGAGAACACCTTTATTTAACCAGGTAGGCTAGTTGAGAACACCTTTATTTAACCAGGTAGGCTAGTTGAGAACACCTTTATTTAACCAGGTAGGCTAGTTGAGAACACCTTTATTTAACCAGGTAGGCTAGTTGAGAACACCTTTATTTAACCAGGTAGGCTAGTTGAGAACACCTTTATTTAACCAGGTAGGCTAGTTGAGAACACCTTTATTTAACCAGGTAGGCTAGTTGAGAACACCTTTATTTAACCAGGTAGGCTAGTTGAGAACACCTTTATTTAACCAGGTAGGCTAGTTGAGAACACCTTTATTTAACCAGGTAGGCTAGTTGAGAACACCTTTATTTAACCAGGTAGGCTAGTTGAGAACACCTTTATTTAACCAGGTAGGCTAGTTGAGAACACCTTTATTTAACCAGGTAGGCTAGTTGAGAACACCTTTATTTAACCAGGTAGGCTAGTTGAGAACACCTTTATTTAACCAGGGAGGCCAGTTGAGAACACCTTTATTTAACCAGGTAGGCTAGTTGAGAACACCTTTATTTAACCAGGTAGGCTAGTTGAGAACACCTTTATTTAACCAGGTAGGCTAGTTGAGAACACCTTTATTTAACCAGCTAGGCTAGTTGAGAACACCTTTATTTAACCAGGTAGGCTAGTTGAGAACACCTTTATTTAACCAGGTAGGCTAGTTGAGAACACCTTTATTTAACCAGGTAGGCTAGTTGAGAACACCTTTATTTAACCAGGTAGGCTAGTTGAGAACACCTTTATTTAACCAGGTAGGATAGTTGAAAACACCTTTATTTAACCAGGTAGGCTAGTTGAGAACACCTTTATTTAACCAGGTAGGCTAGTTGAGAACACCTTTATTTAACCAGGTAGGCTAGTTGAGAACACCTTTATTTAACCAGGTAGGCTAGTTGAGAACACCTTTATTTAACCAGGTAGGCTAGTTGAGAACACCTTTATTTAACCAGGTAGGCTAGTTGAGAACACCTTTATTTAACCAGGTAGGCTAGTTGAGAACACCTTTATTTAACCAGGTAGGCTAGTTGAGAACACCTTTATTTAACCAGGTAGGCTAGTTGAGAACACCTTTATTTAACCAGGTAGGCTAGTTGAGAACACCTTTATTTAACCAGGTAGGCTAGTTGAGAACACCTTTATTTAACCAGGTAGGCTAGTTGAGAACACCTTTATTTAACCAGGTAGGCTAGTTGAGAACACCTTTATTTAACCAGGTAGGCTAGTTGAGAACACCTTTATTTAACCAGGTAGGCTAGTTGAGAACACCTTTATTTAACCAGGTAGGCTAGTTGAGAACACCTTTATTTAACCAGGTAGGCTAGTTGAGAACACCTTTATTTAACCAGGTAGGCTAGTTGAGAACACCTTTATTTAACCAGGTAGGCTAGTTGAGAACACCTTTATTTAACCAGGTAAGCTAGTTGAGAACACCTTTATTTAACCAGCTAGGCTAGTTGAGAACACCTTTATTTAACCAGGTAGGCTAGTTGAGAACACCTTTATTTAACCAGGTAGGCTAGTTGAGAACACCTTTATTTAACCAGATAGGCTAGTTGAGAACACCTTTATTTAACCAGGTAGGTTAGTTGAGAACACCTTTATTTAACCAGGTAGGCTAGTTGAGAACACCTTTATTTAACCAGGTAGGCTAGTTGAGAACACCTTTATTTAACCAGGTAGGCTAGTTGAGAACACCTTTATTTAACCAGGTAGGCTAGTTGAGAACACCTTTATTTAACCAGGTAGGCTAGTTGAGAACACCTTTATTTAACCAGGTAGGCTAGTTGAGAACACCTTTATTTAACCAGGTAGGCTAGTTGAGAACACCTTTATTTAACCAGGTAGGCTAGTTGAGAACACCTTTATTTAACCAGGTAGGCTAGTTGAGAACACCTTTATTTAACCAGGTAGGCTAGTTGAGAACACCTTTATTTAACCAGGTAGGCTAGTTGAGAACACCTTTATTTAACCAGGCAGGCTAGTTGAGAACACCTTTATTTAACCAGGTAGGCTAGTTGAGAACACCTTTATTTAACCAGGTAGGCTAGTTGAGAACACCTTTATAAAACCAGGTAGGCTAGTTGAGAACACCTTTATTTAACCAGGTAGGCTAGTTGAGAACACCTTTATTTAACCAGGTAGGCTAGTTGAGAACACCTTTATTTAACCAGGTAGGCTAGTTGAGAACACCTTTATTTAACCAGGTAGGCTAGTTGAGAACACCTTTATTTAACCAGGTAAGCTAGTTGAGAACACCTTTATTTAACCAGCTAGGCTAGTTGAGAACACCTTTATTTAACCAGGTAGGCTAGTTGAGAACACCTTTATTTAACCAGGTAGGCTAGTTGAGAACACCTTTATTTAACCAGATAGGCTAGTTGAGAACACCTTTATTTAACCAGGTAGGTTAGTTGAGAACACCTTTATTTAACCAGGTAGGCTAGTTGAGAACACCTTTATTTAACCAGGTAGGCTAGTTGAGAACACCTTTATTTAACCAGGTAGGCTAGTTGAGAACACCTTTATTTAACCAGGTAGGCTAGTTGAGAACACCTTTATTTAACCAGGTAGGCTAGTTGAGAACACCTTTATTTAACCAGGTAGGCTAGTTGAGAACACCTTTATTTAACCAGGTAGGCTAGTTGAGAACACCTTTATTTAACCAGGTAGGCTAGTTGAGAACACCTTTATTTAACCAGGTAGGCTAGTTGAGAACACCTTTATTTAACCAGGTAGGCTAGTTGAGAACACCTTTATTTAACCAGGTAGGCTAGTTGAGAACACCTTTATTTAACCAGGTAGGCTAGTGAGAACACCTTTATTTAACCAGGTAGGCCAGTTGAGAACACCTTTATTTAACCAGGTAGGCTAGTTGAGAACACCTTTATTTAACCAGGTAGGCAAGTTTAGAACAAGTTCCATGTCCTCCCAGCACCCTGCCCTCCCAGCACCCTGTTCTCCCAGTACCGTGTCCTCCCAGCACCCTGTCCTCCCTGCACCCTGTCCTCACAGCACCCTGTCCTCCCAGCACCCTGTCCTCACAGCACCCTGTCCTCACAGCACCCTGTCCTCACAGCACCCTGTCCTCACAGCCCCCTGTCCTCACAGCACCCTGGTCTCACAGCAGCGCCTCAAATCTACAGTATATTTAAACAGCACCCTGTCCTCACAGCACCCTGTCCTCCCTGCACCCTGTCCTCACAGCACCCTGTCCTCACAGCACCCTGTCCTCACAGCACCCTGGTCTCACAGCAGCGCCTCAAATCTACAGTATATTTAAACAGCACCCTGTCCTCACAGCACCCTGTCCATACAGCACCCTGTCCTCACTGCACCCTGGTCTCACAGCACCCTGTCCTCACAGCACCCTGTCCTCACAGCACCCTGTCCTCACAGCACCCTGGTCTCACAGCACATTTTCTTCAACCATACCTTATTCTGCATGTCATATTGGACATAGCTTTCATTAAGAGATTTCCCTTTTCTTTCAACTCTATCAGACCTTACCTGCATCTTTCGATCTCGTCTCAGCACAGCAGCACCATCTCATTCACTCCATACCTCTACTCACATCTAACCGATTCAAATCTACAGTATACTTAGCTCAGCACAGCAGCATCTGATCTCATTCACAATACATTAGGTTACCTCTTTAGTTCAATTAAACCTTGGTTTAGGTAGGGAAGTCCCATTTAGGCCAACGTCTCTTCCGGAAGTGAGGCTCAAGCACACAATAACAAGTACAGAAGAAACATTTTTTATATCAAAAATAGGAGAATGAAATGTTTCGGAGAGAAAAGTTAGTGGTACGACGACTGCTTCAATTGTTATAGAGACGTGGAATTAAGGCTATCCTAATACCACTGAAACATTTAATATTGCAGAGATCTTGTCAGGATGTGTATGAAGGCGAAGTCAGGTGCAGGAGAGCAGAGTATGATTAAATAAAGCGCACTTTATTATAGTTCCAAACGGGGAGCACAACAAAAACAAACGCGCTCAAAAAAACGGAACAATATAGTTAAGCGCTTTAACGAACATCACTTTGACATGACAACAATTACACACAAAACATGATGGGAAACAGAGGGTTATATTTCAAGTAGAGTGATTGAGGAAATGAAAACCAGGTGTGTATGGAAACAAGACAAGACAAATGGACATATGAAAAGTGGAGCGGCGATGGCTGGAAAGCCGGTGACGTCGGTCACCGAAAGAACAAGGAGAGGAGCCGATTTCGGCGGTAGTCGTGACAGGTCTCGTTACTAAGTCATTATTCAGGTCGCACAGTTCAATACAGCTACTTCAGCTAACTTTCAACTCTACCGATACTAACGTGTTATATTATCCCTACCTCTCCCTCTACTGTAACTAGCGTGTTATATTATCCCTACCTCTCCCTCTACTGTAACTAGCGTGTTATATTATGCCTACCTCTCCCTCTACTGTAACTAGCGTGTTATATTATCCCTACCTCTCCTTCTACTGTAACTAGCGTGTTATATTATGCCTACCTCTCCCTCTACTGTAACTAGTGTGTTATATTATCCCTACCTCTTCCTCTACTGTAACTAGTGTGTTATATTATCCCTACCTCTCCCTCTACTGTAACTAGTGTGTTATATTATCCCTACCTCTCCCTCTACTGTAACTAGCGTGTTATATTATCCCTACCTCTCCCTCTACTGTAACTAGCGTGTTATATTATCCCTACCTCTCCCTCTACTGTAACTAGCGTGTTATATTATCCCTACCTCTCCTTCTACTGTAACTAGCGTGTTATATTATCCCTACCTCTTCCTCTACTGTAACTAGTGTGTTATATTATCCCTACCTCTCCCTCTACTGTAACTAGCGTGTTATATTATCCCTACCTCTCCCTCTACTGTAACTAGCGTGTTATATTATCCCTACCTCTCCCTCTACTGTAACTAGCGTGTTATATTATCCCTACCTCTCCCTCTACTGTAACTAGCGTGTTATATTATCCCTACCTCTCCCTCTACTGTAACTAGCGTGTTATATTATCCCTACCTCTCCCTCTACTGTAACTAGCGTGTTATATTATCCCTATACATACACCGGGTCATTTTTCTCCTTTCCCTAAGTAGTGCACTATATATGTATGGAATATGGGGCCATTTGGCTGGCAACAACATCCCTATTTCCTATGTCCAGGAAGAGATGTATGTGGGATGTAACGGTGTCAGCCTAAGTTCCTAATGGTGGTCTTTACAGACGTTGTGAAAAACACTGGCCACAGCAGGCAGTGTTTGTGTCCAGGCGCACCACAGGGAGGAATGCAGTGGTGTAGGGTGTGTGGGCAGGGAGGGGTGTGTGTGTGTGTGTGTGTGTGTGTGCACACGCTTGCTGTACGTGTGTGTTTTTATAAATCCCCATCCCTGGAACCAGATACAGTCATGTTATTTATAAGATATTCCTCTTGAGATTCATGAAAAATATTTTAAGTCGACGTGACAATCTGCCGCCACTGTTTTCAGGCTGTCAGTACATCCCTACAGATGTCGGATCTTAATTTGATCTCTCTTCTGTTGGTGATCATTTTCCTGCAAACGTGTAGCGTATTAGAAAGTGTACTGTATCATCTAGGACTGTGTCTGACACTCTATTTCCTAAAGAAATAGCACTGCTTTTTATCAGATGCCTTGGTCAAAAGGAATCCCCTACATAGGGAATAGGGTGCATGGGCCCTGGTCTAAATGAATCCCCTACATAGGGAATAGGGTGCATGGGCCCTGGTCTAAACGAATCCCCTACATAGGGAATAGGGTGCATGGGCCCTGGTCTAAACGAATCCCCTACATAGGGAATAGGGTGCATGGGCCCTGGTCTAAACAAATCCCCTACATAGGGAATAGGGTGCATGGGCCCTGGTCTAAACGAATCCCCTACATAGGGAATAGGGTGCATGGGCCCTGGTCTAAACGAATCCCCTACATAGGGAATAGGGTGCATGGGCCCTGGTCTAAACGAATCCCCTACATAGGGAATAGGGTGCATGGGCCCTCCCTGGTCTAAACGAATCCCCTACATAGGGAATAGGGTGCATGGGCCCTGGTCTAAACGAATCCCCTACATAGGGAATAGGGTGCATGGGCCCTGGTCTAAACGAATCCCCTACATAGGGAATAGGGTGCATGGGCCCTGGTCTAAATGAATCCCCTACATAGGGAATAGGGTGCATGGGCCCTGGTCTAAACGAATCCCCTACATAGGGAATAGGGTGCAACGGCCCTGGTCTAAACGAATCCCCTACATAGGGAATAGGGTGCATGGGCCCTGGTCTAAACGAATCCCCTACATAGGGAATAGGGTGCATGGGCCCTGGTCTAAACGAATCCCCTACATAGGGAATAGGGTGCATGGGCCCTGGTCTAAACCAATCCCCTACATAGGGAATAGGGTGCATGGGCCCTGGTCTAAACGAATCCCCTACATAGGGAATAGGGTGCATGGGCCCTGGTCTAAACGAATCCCCTACATAGGGAATAGGGTGCATGGGCCCTGGTCTAAACCAATCCCCTACATAGGGAATAGGGTGCCAGCTCAGACTCACCCTGATGTCCAGCCTGATCTTCTATGGTCAAAGGTTAACCAGAGGTTCTTATTAATTCAATATTTGAATCCTGCTCTGCTCCACGTCTTGTTTGTTTGTTTACTTATTCATATGTGTTTTTCTGCGGCTACTCTCGTTCCCCGCTGAGTTACCGTTGCTTTCTTCTTTCGCCCTCGTCAGCAGATATGAGCTAAATCGTCCCCTCAGGGAACCAACTAGGTCATGTAGTTAGTGTGTTTGTTACATCCCAAAAGGCACCCTATCCCCTTTATAGAGCACTACCCTATGGGCCCTGGTCAAAAGTAGTGCACTACATATGGAATAGGGTTCTATAGGGCCCTGTTCAAAAGTAGTGCACTACATAGGGAATAGGGTTCCATAGGGCCCTGGTCAAAAGTAGTGCACTACATAGGGAATAGGGTTCTATAGGGCCCTGTTCAAAAGTAGTGCACTACATAGGGAATAGGGTTCCATAGGGCCCTGGTCAAAAGTAGTGCACTACATAGGGAATAGGGTTCTATAGGGCCCTGTTCAAAAGTAGTGCACTACATAGGGAATAGAGTTCCATAGGGCCCTGGTCAAAAGTAGTGCACTACATAGGGAATAGGGTTCCATAGGGCCCTGGTCAAAAGTAGTGCACTACATAGGGAATAGGGTTCTATAGGGCCCTGTTCAAAAGTAGTGCACTACATAGGGAATAGAGTTCCATAGGGCCCTGGTCAAAAGTAGTGCACTACATAGGGAATAGGGTTCTATAGGGCCCTGTTCAAAAGTAGTGCACTACATAGGGAATAGAGTTCCATAGGGCCCTGGTCAAAAGTAGTGCACTACATAGGGAATAGGGTTCCGTTTGGTCCTCTCAGACTCAGACTGGATGGAAAGAACACCTTGTTTTTCTTTCATTTAGAGTTCTTTTAACTCTTTATTAATACAGCTAATAGACTTCCCAGGACACTTAACAGTGTTTTAACAGCAAGACTGAAATCTTACAGGAAGTATAAGTGGTGTGTTTAAAAAAAAATATATATATTTTTTTAAACCTATACTGTACTTTACATAGGTCATGCGGTGAATAATGAGGACTTTGTACTGTGGAATTATCACGAAGACGTTCATGTAGCCTTTTAATTTCAGTTCATTTGCATTTCTATCTGATAAAACTCATTTAAAAAGAGCATCAAGGATATTCAAGTGGTCAAATGATATTATATTATAAGGATCTCTCCTCTCGCTAGATAAGGTAAATGGGCTTTGGAAAATGGATGTCGAATACAATTACAACAACAAGGATCTCTGGTGAGATGTGCTAGATGGGTTTGGTACATGCTAAACATCGTAGCTGACCAGGACCTGGACCTGGACCTAAGTTGTGGACTAAATAGGGAATAGGGTACCATTTGTAAATACCACTCAACATACAGTGCCTTGCGAAAGTATTCGGCCCCCTTGAATAATTTTGCACGCACAATTTTTCAGTTTTTGATTTGTTAAAAAAGTTTGAAATATCCAATAAATGTCGTTCCACTTCATGATTGTGTCCCACTTGTTGTTGATTCTTCACAAAAAAATACAGTTTTATATCTTTATGTTTGAAGCCTGAAATGTGGCAAAAGGTCGCAAAGTTCAAGGGGGCCGAATACTTTCGCAAGGCACTGTACATATGGAAGGGGTAGGAGGGCTAATTAGCTAGGGGTAGGAGGGCTAATTAGCTATATATTTTAGGTTAAACTTTCAGGTAGTACTAAACATTGAAATGTAAAACTACAGAATAATTTCGTAATGAACAATAATACGTTTTAGTGTTACTGCTTTTGTAACCCTGAGAAAATCACTTCAAGTACTTTAATTAATCCACCCCAAATTACAACTCTTTATAGTCATAGAGTTAAAATCCCCTAATTGGATTAAAGACAGTCTTCTTCCTAAACATATTTTAATATACTGTAACAAATTGAAAAAAGTATTCTAGATTAAAACATAACTAAAACTATGCCTTTATGCTATTCACGCAGTTTGAAGTCTGGTCAGCCCAAACAGATTTTTTTTTTTTACCTAGTTTGATACTTTTTAAAATTCCACTAATTGGATGAGAATTTTTTTATAAACATATTTATTTTTTATATATTCGACTGTTATTTTACAGAAATCCAAGCCTCAACATACAAGAAGAGAGGAAGACAACTGTTGCTTTATTCTGGAAAACCCAAAACGGGAGGTCTGTTCATTTCAAACGGTTCCAAATCATTTTCCCACTCAGTCAATAACAAGAGACAAACAAAACAATAAAAACTATTTACATCACTGTGTTCACTGAAAATTTAACAAATGTAATTATTTAGGCAATAAGCATCATTACAACGTATCAAATCAAAGTTTATTTGTCACTTGTGCTGAATACAACAGGTGTAGTAGGCCTCACAGTGAAATGCTGAATACAACAGGTGTAGTAGGCCTCACAGTGAAATGCTGAATACAACAGGTGTAGTAGACCTTACAGTGAAATGCTGAATACAACAGGTGTAGTAGACCTTACAGTGAAATGCTGAATTCAACAGGTGTAGTAGACCTTACAGTGAAATGCCGAATTCAACAGGTGTAGTAGACCTTACAATAGGTGTAGTAGACCTTACAACAGGTGTAGTAGACCTTACAGTGAAATGCTGAATTCAACAGGTGTAGTAGACCTTACAGTGAAATGCTGAATACAACAGGTGTAGTAGACCTTACAATGAAATGCTGAATTCAACAGGTGTAGTAGACCTTACAGTGAAATGCTGAATACAACAGGTGTAGTAGACCTTACAGTGAAATGCTGAATACAACAGGTGTAGTATACCTTACAGTGAAATGCTGAATACAACAGGTGTAGTAGACCTCACAGTGAAATGCTGAATACAACAGGTGTAGTAGACCTCACAGTGAAATGCTGAATTCAACAGGTGTAGTAGACCTCACAGTGAAATGCTGAATACAACATGTGTAGGTAGACCTTACAGTGAAATGCTGAATACAACAGGTGTAGTAGACCTTACAGTGAAATGCTGAATACAACAGGTGTAGTAGACCTTACAATGAAATGCTGAATTCAACAGGTGTAGTAGACCTTACAGTGAAATGCTGAATACAGCAGGTGTAGTAGACCTTACAGTGAAATGCTGAATACAACAGGTGTAGTAGACCTTACAGTGAAATGCTGAATACAACAGGTGTAGTAGACCTCACAGTGAAATGCTGAATACAACAGGTGTAGTAGACCTCGCGGTGAAATGCTGAATACAACAGGTGTAGTATACCTTACAGTGAAATGCTGAATACAACAGGTGTAGTAGACCTCACAGTGAAATGCTGAATACAACAGGTGTAGTAGACCTCACAGTGAAATGCTGAATTCAACAGGTGTAGTAGACCTCACAGTGAAATGCTGAATACAACATGTGTAGGTAGACCTTACAGTGAAATGCTGAATACAACAGGTGTAGTAGACCTTACAGTGAAATGCTGAATACAACAGGTGTAGTAGACCTCACAGTGAAATGCTGAATACAACAGGTGTAGTAGACCTCACAGTGAAATGCTGAATACAACAGGTGTAGTAGACCTCACAGTGAAATGCTGAATACAACAGGTGTAGTAGACCTTACAGTGAAATGCTGAATACAACAGGTGTAGGTAGACCTTACAGTGAAATGCTGAATACAACAGGTGTAGTAGACCTTAAAGTGAAATGCTGAATAGAACAGGTGTAGTAGACCTTATAGTGAAATGCTGAATACAACAGGTGTAGTAGACCTTACAGTGAAATGCTGAATACAACAGGTGTAGTAGACCTTACAGTGAAATGATGAATACAATAGGTGTAGTAGACCTCGCGGTGAAATGCTGAATACAACAGGTGTAGTAGACCTTACAGTGAAATGCTGAATACAACAGGTGTAGTAGACCTCACAGTGAAATGCTGAATACAACAGGTGTAGTAGACCTCACAGTGAAATGCTGAATACAACAGGTGTAGTAGACCTTACAGTGAAATGCTGAATACAACAGGTATAGTAGACCTTACAGTGAAATGCTGAATACAACAGGTGTAGTAGACCTTACAGTGAAATGCTGAATACAACAGGTGTAGTAGACCTCACAGTGAAATGCTGAATACAACAGGTGTAGTATACCTTACAGTGAAATGCTGAATACAACAGGTGTAGTAGACCTTACAGTGAAATGCTGAATACAACAGGTGTAGGTAGACCTTACAGTGAAATGCTGAATACAACAGGTGTAGTAGACCTTAAAGTGAAATGCTGAATAGAACAGGTGTAGTAGACCTTACAGTGAAATGCTGAATACAACAGGTGTAGTAGACCTTACAGTGAAATGCTGAATACAACAGGTGTAGTAGACCTCACAGTGAAATGCTGAATACAACAGGTGTAGGAGACCTCACAGTGAAATGCATGCAAACAGATGCAGGTCTATAACCACTGGCGTGGACTACAGTTCAGTTTCATTGTACCCACATAGTGTTGACTCATCGGGGGACAGAGCGGGCGGTTCTGTACGAGAAGGTTAGTAATAATGACTGAACTACCCGAAACTATGATGAAGACAGCTTGTCTGTCTAAACGTTGTGTTATTCAATTATTGCATCTGAGCTCCTAGAGTGTGAGGCTCTCGTTTTCTATATCAATTGTTCTACTCTGCTAGCCAGCACCTCTCCTAACCAGGTGTACTTCTCTGCTAGCCAGCACCTCTCCTGAACAGGTGTTTTACTCTGCTAGCCAGCACCTCTCCTAACCAGGTGTTCTACTCTGCTAGCCAGCACCTCTCCTAACCAGGTGCTCTACTCTGCTAGCCAGCACCTCTCCTAAGCAGGTGTTATACTATGCTAGCCAGCACCTCTCCTAACCAGGTGTTCTACTCTGCCAGCCAGCACCTCTCCTGAACAGGTGTTTTACTCTGCTAGCCAGCACTTCTCCTAACCAGGTGTTCTACTCTGCTAGCCAGCCCCTCTCCTAACCAGGTGCTCTACTCTGCTAGCCAGCACCTCTCCTAAGCAGGTGTTATACTATGCTAGCCAGCACCTCTCCTAACCAGGTGTTCTACTCTGCTAGCCAGCACCTCTCCTGAACAGGTGTTCTACTCTGCTAGCCAGCACCTCTCCTAACCAGGTGTTCTACTCTGCTAGCCAGCAACTCTCCTAAACAGGTGTTCTACTCTGCTAGCCAGCACCTCTCCTAACCAGGTGCTCTACTCTGCTAGCCAGCACCTCTCCTAAACAGGTGTTCTACTCTGCTAGCCAGAACCTCTCCTAACCAGGTGTTCTACTCTGCTAGCCAGCACCTCTCCTGAACAGGTGTTCTACTCTGCTAGCCAGCACCCCTCCTAAACAGGTGTTCTACTCTGCTAGCCAGCACCTCTCCTAAACAGGTGTTCTACTCTGCTAGCCAGCACCTCTCCTAAACAGGTATTCTATTCCACTAGCCAGCACCTCTCCTAAACAGGTGCTCTACTCCTCTAGCCAGCACCTCTCCTAAACAGGTATTCTATTCCACTAGCCAGCACCTCTCCTAAGCAGGTGTTATACTATGCTAGCCAGCACCTCTCCTAACCAGGTGTTCTACTCTGCTAGCCAGCACCTCTCCTGAACAGGTGTTCTACTCTGCTAGCCAGCACCTCTCCTGAACAGGTGTTTTACTCTGCTAGCCAGAACCTCTCCTAAACAGGTGTTCTACTCTGCTAGCCAGCACCTCTCCTGAACAGGTGTTCTACTCTGCTAGCCAGCACCCCTCCTAAACAGGTGTTCTACTCTGCTAGCCAGCACCTCTCCTAACCAGGTGCTCTACTCTGCTAGCCAGCACCTCTCCTAAACAGGTGTTCTACTCTGCTAGCCAGAACCTCTCCTAACCAGGTGTTCTACTCTGCTAGCCAGCACCTCTCCTGAACAGGTGTTCTACTCTGCTAGCCAGCACCCCTCCTAAACAGGTGTTCTACTCTGCTAGCCAGCACCTCTCCTAAACAGGTGTTCTACTCTGCTAGCCAGCACCTCTCCTAAACAGGTATTCTATTCCACTAGCCAGCACCTCTCCTAAACAGGTGCTCTACTCCTCTAGCCAGCACCTCTCCTAAACAGGTATTCTATTCCACTAGCCAGCACCTCTCCTAAGCAGGTGTTATACTATGCTAGCCAGCACCTCTCCTAACCAGGTGTTCTACTCTGCTAGCCAGCACCTCTCCTGAACAGGTGTTCTACTCTGCTAGCCAGCACCTCTCCTGAACAGGTGTTTTACTCTGCTAGCCAGAACCTCTCCTAAACAGGTGTTCTACTCTGCTAGCCAGCACCTCTCCTAAACAGGTGTTCTACTCTGCTAGCCAGCACCTCTCCTGAACAGGTGTTCTACTCTGCTAGCCAGCACCCCTCCTAAACAGGTGTTCTACTCTGCTAGCCAGCACCTCTCCTAAACAGGTGTTCTACTCTGCTAGCCAGCACCTCTCCTAAACAGGTATTCTATTCCACTAGCCAGCACCTCTCCTAAACAGGTGCTCTACTCCTCTAGCCAGCACCTCTCCTAAACAGGTATTCTATTCCACTAGCCAGCACCTCTCTTAAGCAGGTGTTATACTATGCTAGCCAGCACCTCTCCTAACCAGGTGTTCTACTCTGCTAGCCAGCACCTCTCCTGAACAGGTGTTCTACTCTGCTAGCCAGCACCTCTCCTGAACAGGTGTTTTACTCTGCTAGCCAGAACCTCTCCTAAACAGGTGTTCTACTCTGCTAGCCAGCACCTCTCCTGAACAGGTGTTCTACTCTGCTAGCCAGCACCCCTCCTAAACAGGTGTTCTACTCTGCTAGCCAGCACCTCTCCTAAACAGGTGTTCTACTCTGCTAGCCAGAACCTCTCCTAACCAGGTGTTCTACTCTGCTAGCCAGCACCTCTCCTGAACAGGTGTTCTACTCTGCTAGCCAGCACCCCTCCTAAACAGGTGTTCTACTCTGCTAGCCAGCACCTCTCCTAAACAGGTATTCTATTCCACTAGCCAGCACCTCTCCTAAACAGGTGCTCTACTCCTCTAGCCAGCACCTCTCCTAAACAGGTATTCTATTCCACTAGCCAGCACCTCTCCTAAGCAGGTGTTATACTATGCTAGCCAGCACCTCTCCTAACCAGGTGTTCTACTCTGCTAGCCAGCACCTCTCCTGAACAGGTGTTCTACTCTGCTAGCCAGCACCTCTCCTGAACAGGTGTTTTACTCTGCTAGCCAGAACCTCTCCTAACCAGGTGTTCTACTCTGCTAGCCAGCACCTCTCCTAAACAGGTGTTCTACTCTGCTAGCCAGCACCTCTCCTGAACAGGTGTTCTACTCTGCTAGCCAGCACCCCTCCTAAACAGGTGTTCTACTCTGCTAGCCAGCACCTCTCCTAAACAGGTGTTCTACTCTGCTAGCCAGCACCTCTCCTAAACAGGTATTCTATTCCACTAGCCAGCACCTCTCCTAAACAGGTGCTCTACTCCTCTAGCCAGCACCTCTCCTAAACAGGTATTCTATTCCACTAGCCAGCACCTCTCCTAAGCAGGTGTTATACTATGCTAGCCAGCACCTCTCCTAACCAGGTGTTCTACTCTGCTAGCCAGCACCTCTCCTGAACAGGTGTTCTACTCTGCTAGCCAGCACCTCTCCTGAACAGGTGTTTTACTCTGCTAGCCAGAACCTCTCCTAAACAGGTGTTCTACTCTGCTAGCCAGCACCCCTCCTAAACAGGTGTTCTACTCTGCTAGCCAGCACCTCTCCTAAACAGGTGTTCTACTCTGCTAGCCAGCACCTCTCCTAAACAGGTATTCTATTCCACTAGCCAGCACCTCTCCTAAACAGGTGCTCTACTCCTCTAGCCAGCACCTCTCCTAAACAGGTATTCTATTCCACTAGCCAGCACCCCTCCTGAACAGGTGTGCATTTCTTTCGCCTCTGGTAAAATGACTTGTAACATCAATGCAACATCAATCCAATCCACTCTGAGTACTGGTAGGGCCACTCTGGGTACTGGTAGAGCCACTCTGGGTACTGGTAGGGCCACTCTGGGTATTGGTAGAGCCACTCTGGGTACTGGTAGGGCCACTCTGGGTACTGGTAGAGCCACTCTGGGTACTGGTAGGGCCACTATGGGTACTGGTAGAGCCACTCTGGGTACTGGTAGGGCCACTCTGGGTACTGGTAGAGCCACTCTGGGTACTGGTAGGGCCACTCTGGGTACTGGTAGGGCCAGAGAGAGAGAGAGAGAGAGAGAGAGAGAATTCCAATTGGCTATACTAAAACTCTTTAACATCATACTTAGCTCTGGCATCTTCCCCAATATTTGGAACCAAGGACTGATCACCCCAATCCACAAAAGTGGAGACAAATTTGACCCCAATAACTACCGTGGAATATGTGTCAACAGTAACCTCGGGAAAATCCTCTGCATTATTATTAACAGCAGACTCGTACATTTCCTCGATGAAACAATGTACTGAGCAAATGTCAAATTGGCTTTTTACCAAATTACCGTACAACAGACCACGTATTCACCCTGCACACCCTAATTGACAATCAAACAAACCAAAACAAAGGCAAAGTCTTCTCATGCTTTGTTGATTTCAAAAAAGCCTTCGACTCAATCTGGCATGAGGGTCTGCTATACAAACTGATGGAAAGCGGTGTTGGGGGTAAAACATACGACATTATAAAATCCATGTACACAAACAACAAGTGTGCGGTTAAAATTGGCAAAAAACACACACATTTCTTCACACAGGGTCGTGGGGTTAGACAGGGATGCAGCTTAAGCCCCACCCTCTTCAACATATATATCAACGAATTGGCGCGGGCACTAGAAAAGTCTGCAGCACCCGGCCTCCCCCTGCTAGAATCCGAAGTCAAATGTCTGCTGTTTGCTGATGATCTGGTGCTTCTGTCACCAACCAAGGAGGGCCTACAGCAGCACCTAGATCTTATGCACAGATTCTGTCAGACCTGGGCCCTGACAGTAAATCTCAGTAAGACCAAAATAATGGTGTTCCAAAAAAGGTCCAGTCACCAGGACCACAAATACAAATTCCATCTAGACACTGTTGCCCTAGAGCACACAAAAAACTATACATACCTTGGCCTAAACATCAGCACCACAGGTAACTTCCACAAAGCTGTGAACGATCTGAGAGACAAGGCAAGAAGGGCATTCTATGCCATCAAAAGAAACATAAATTTCAACATACCAATTAGGATTTGGCTAAAAATACTTGAATCAGTCATAGAGCCCATTGCCCTTTATGGTTGTGAGGTCTGGGGTCCGCTCACCAACCAAGACTTCACAAAATGGGACAAACACCAAATTGAGACTCTGCACGCAGAATTCTGCAAAAATATCCTCCGTGTACAACGTAGAACACCAAATAATGCATGCAGAGCAGAATTAGGCCGATACCCACTAATTATCAAAATCCAGAAAAGAGCTGTTAAATTCTACAACCAGCTAAAAGGAAGCGATTCACAAACCTTCCATAACAAAGCCATCACCTACAGAGAGATGACCCTGGAGAAGAGTCCCCTAAGCAAGCTGGTCCTGGGGCTCTGTTCACAAACACAAACACACACTACAGAGCCCCAGGACAGCAGCACAATTAGACCCAACCAAATCATGAGAAAACAAAAAGATAACTACTTAACACATTGGAAAGAATTAACAAAAAACAGAGCAAACTAGAATGCTATTTGGCCCTACACAGAGAGTACACAGCGGCAGAATACCTGACCACTGTGACTGACCCAAAATTAAGGAAAGCCTTGACTATGTACAGACTCAGTGAGCATAGCCTTGCTATTGAGAAAGGCCGCCGTAGGCAGACATGGCTCTCAAGAGAAGACAGGCTATGTGCTCACTGCCCACAAAATGAGGTGGAAACTGAGCTGCACTTCCTAACCTCCTGCCCAATGTATGACCATATTAGAGAGACATATTTCCCTCAGATTACACAGATCCACAAAGAATTCGAAAACAAATCCAATTTTGAAAAACTCCCATATCTACTGGGTGAAATTCCACAGTGTGCCATCACAGCAGCAAGATTTGTGACCTGTTGCCACGAGAAAAGGGCAACCAGTGAAGAACAAACACCATTGTGAATACAACCCATATTTATGCTTATTTATTTTATCTTGTGTCCTTTAGCCATTTGTACTTTGTTAGAACACTGTATATATATATAATATGACATTTGTAATGTCTTTACTGTTTTGAAACTTCTGTATGTGTAATGTTTACTGTTAATTTTTGTTGTTTTTCACTTTATATTTTCACTTTGTATGTTGTCTACCTCACTTGCTTTGGCAATGTTAACACATGTTTCCCATGCCAATAAAGCCCTTGAATTGAATTGAATTGAATTGAATTGAGAGAGAGGCAGAGAGAGAGAGAGAGGCAGAGAGAGAGAGAGAGAGAGAGAGAGAGAGAGAGAGAGAGAGAGGCAGAGAGAGAGAGAGAGAGAGAGAGAGAGAGAGAGAGAGAGGGAGAGCAACAAAAAAATCTAAGTACTGTGTGTTTACAGTTTCAGTGTGTTAGGCAGTATGACATTTGATCTCTGTCTTTTTTTTCACCCATGAGCCTTTTCAATTCTTCCCACCCACCCAGGCCTTTTGTAGCCTGTCGGCTGGGGAGCACTCAGAAAGAACTGTCCAGATCAAAGCAATCGTCGTGTTATCTTGTTCTCTTGTCAACTTGTTACTTAGACAAATAGATCTATGTCTATAGATTACCAAGGCTATAGGAATGAAGACAGCTACATCGGGCTTTATCTATTTCATGGATTGAAACCAAGACAAAGGATATGTTTTTTTTTAGAGCAGTAGTCATGAGTCTCATCTCGTTCTGTGGCCTGCAGTACTACAGACAGACAGAGGTAATAGAACACAGATGTTTTTTAGAGCAGTAGTCATGAGTCTCATCTCCTTCTGTGGCCTGCGGTACTACAGAAAGACAGAGGTAATACAGACAGAGGTAATAGAACACAGAGGGTTCTTAGAGCAGTAGTCATCAAAAGGGTGAGAGTCTGCTGAATTCAAATGTGGGTCCCAAATGGCACCATACTCCCTATTTAGTGCACTTGTTTTTACATGGCTAAAAGGGCTCTCATCAAAAATTAGGGCACTAAATAGGAAATAGGGTGTCATTTGGGACGCATTTCGACAGTCTACATTCACACGGGTGCACTGCAAAAGCCAGAAGGGAAGTTAGCTGAATTCAAACGGTCTACAACCACACTGTGTTCAGCCTAGGTCAGGACTGCATGGTAGCCACAGCCTAGTGGACATTGACAGCTAGGGGAACAGCCTAGTGGACATTGACAGCTAGGGGAACAGCTAAGGGAACAGCCTAGTGGACATAGCTAAGGGAACAGCCTAGTGGACAGAGACAGCTAACGGAACAGCCTAGTGGACATAGCTAAGGGAACAGCCTAGTGGACAGAGACAGCTAACTGAACAGCCTAGTGGACATAGCTAAGGGAACAGCCTAGTGGACATAGCTAAGGGAACAGCCTAGTGGACAGAGACAGCTAACGGAACAGCCTAGTGGACATAGCTAAGGGAACAGCCTAGTGGACAGAGACAGCTAACGGAACAGCCTAGTGGACATAGCTAAGGGAACAGCCTAGTGGACATAGCTAAGGGAACAGCCTAGTGGACATAGCTAAGGGAACAGCCTAGTGGACATTGACAGCTAGGGGAACAGCAAATGGAACAGCCTAGTGGACAGAGACAGCTAACGGAACAGCCTAGTGGACATAGCTAAGGGAACAGCCTAGTGGACAGAGACAGCTAACAGAACAGCCTAGTGGACATAGCTAAGGGAACAGCCTAATGGACAGAGACAGATAAGGGAACAGCCTAGTGGACCGAGACAGCTAACGGAACAGCCTAGTGGACATGGACAGCTAAGGGAACAGCCTAGTGGACAGAGACAGATAAGGGAACAGCCTAGTGGACAGAGACAGCTAACGGAACAGCCTAGTGGACATAGCTAAGGGAACAGCCTAGTGGACAGAGACAGCTAACGGAACAGCCTAGTGGACATAGCTAAGGGAACAGCCTAGTGGACAGAGACAGATAAGGGAACAGCCTAGTGGACCGAGACAGCTAACGGAACAGCCTAGTGGACATGGACAGCTAAGGGAACAGCCTAGTGGAAAGAGACAGATAAGGGAACAGCCTAGTGGACAGAGACAGATAAGGGAACAGCCTAGTGGACATGGACAGCTAAGGGAACAGCCTAGTGGACAGAGACAGATAAGGGAACAGCCTAGTGGACAGAGACAGCTAACGGAACAGCCTAGTGGACATAGCTAAGGGAACAGCCTAGTGGACAGAGACAGATAAGGGAACAGCCTAGTGGACAGAGACAGATAAGGGAACAGCCTTGTGGACCGAGACAGCTAACGGAACAGCCTAGTGGACATGGACAGCTAAGGGAACAGCCTAGTGGAAAGAGACAGATAAGGGAACAGCCTAGTGGACAGAGACAGATAAGGGAACAGCCTAGTGGACATGGACAGCTAAGGGAACAGCCTAGTGGACAGAGACATATAAGGGAACAGCCTAGTGGACATAGACAGATAAGGGAACAGCCTAGTGGACCGAGACAGCTAACGGAACAGCCTAGTGGACCGAGACAGCTAACGGAACAGCCCAGTGGACATGGACAGATAAGGGAACAGCCTAGTGGACATGGACAGCTAAGGGAACAGCCTAGTGGACCGAGACAGCTAACGGAACAGCCTAGTGGACCGAGACAGCTAACGGAACAGCCTAGTGGACATGGACAGATAAGGGAACAGCCTAGTGGACAGAGACAGATAAGGGAACAGCCTAGTGGACATGGACAGATAAGGGAACAGCCTAGTGGAAAGAGACAGATAAGGGAACAGCCTAGTGGACAGAGACAGATAAGGGAACAGCCTAGTGGACATGGACAGCTAAGGGAACAGCCTAGTGGACATAAAGGGATAAGGGAACAGCCTAGTGGACATAGACAGCTAACGGAACAGCCTAGTGGACGTGGACAGATAAGGGAACAGCCTAGTGGACAGAGACAGCTAAGGGAACAGCCTAGTAGACATGGACAGATAAGGGAACAGCCTAGTGGACAGAGACAGATAAGGGAACAGCCTAGTGGACATGGACAGATAAGGGAACAGCCTAGTGGACAGAGACAGATAAGGGAACAGCCTAGTGGACAGAGACAGATAAGGGAACAGCCTAGTGGACATGGACAGATAAGGGAACAGCCTAGTGGAAAGAGACAGATAAGGGAACATCCTAGTGGACAGAGACCGATAAGGGAACAGCCTAGTGGACATGGACAGATAAGGGAACAGCCTAGTGGACAGAGACAGATAAGGGAACAGCCTAGTGGACATGGACAGATAAGGGAACAGCCTAGTGGACAGAGACAGATAAGGGAACAGCCTAGTGGACAGAGACAGATAAGGGAACAGCCTAGTGGACAGAGACAGCTAAGGGAACAGCCCAGTGGACAGAGACAGCTAAGGGAACAGCCTAGTGGACAGAGACAGATAAGGGAACAGCCTAGTGGACAGAGACAGATAAGGGAACAGCCTAGCGGACATGGACAGATAAGGGAACAGCCTAGTGGACAGAGACAGATAAGGGAACAGCCTAGTGGACAGAGACAGATAAGGGAACAGCCTAGTGGACATGGACAGCTAAGGGAACAGCCTAGTGGACATGGACAGCTAAGGGAACAGCCTAGTGGACATAGACAGCTAACGGAACAGCCTAGTGGACAGAGACAGATAAGGGAACAGCCTAGTGGACATAGACAGATAAGGGAACAGCCTAGTGGACGTGGACAGATAAGGGAACAGCCTAGTGGACAGAGACAGCTAAGGGAACAGGCTAGTGGACAGAGACAGATAAGGGAACAGCCTAGTGGACAGAGACAGATAAGGGAACAGCCTAGTGGACCGAGACAGCTAACGGAACAGCCTAGTGGACCGAGACAGCTAACGGAACAGCCTAGTGGACATGGACAGATAAGGGAACAGCCTAGTGGACCGAGACAGCTAACGGAACAGCCTAGTGGACCGAGACAGCTAACGGAACAGCCTAGTGGACATGGACAGATAAGGGAACAGCCTAGTGGACATGGACAGCTAAGGGAACAGCCTAGTGGACCGAGACAGCTAACGGAACAGCCTAGTGGACCGAGACAGCTAACGGAACAGCCTAGTGGACATGGACAGATAAGGGAACAGCCTAGTGGACAGAGACAGATAAGGGAACAGCCTAGTGGACATGGACAGATAAGGGAACAGCCTAGTGGAAAGAGACAGATAAGGGAACAGCCTAGTGGACAGAGACAGATAAGGGAACAGCCTAGTGGACATGGACAGCTAAGGGAACAGCCTAGTGGACATAGAGGGATAAGGGAACAGCCTAGTGGACATAGACCGCTAACAGAACAGCCTAGTGGACGTGGACAGATAAGGGAACAGCCTAGTGGACAGAGACAGATAAGGGAACAGCCTAGTGGACAGAGACAGATAAGGGAACAGCCTAGTGGACAGAGACAGATAATGGAACAGCCTAGTGGACAGAGACAGATAAGGGAACAGCCTAATGGACATGGACAGATAAGGGAACAGCCTAGTGGACAGAGACAGACAAGGGAACAGCCTAGTGGACATAGACAGCTAACAGAACAGCCTAGTGGACAGAGAGAGCTAAGGGGACAGCCTAGTGGACAGACACAGCTAAGGGAACATCCTAGTGGACATGGACAGCTAACGGAACAGCCTAGTGGACAGAGACAGCTAAGGGAACAGCCTAGTGGACATAGACAGCTAACGGAACAGCCTAGTGGACAGAGACAGATAAGGGAACAGCCTAGTGGACATAGACAGATAAGGGAACAGCCTAGTGGACAGAGACAGCTAAGGGGACAGCCTAGTGGACATAGACAGCTAACGGAACAGCCTAGTGGACAGAGACAGCTAACGGAACAGCCTAGTGGATAGAGACAGCTAACGGAACAGCCTAGTGGACATAGACAGCTAACGGAACAGCCTAGTGGACAGAGACAGATAAAGGAACAGCCTAGTGGACATAGACAGATGGAGGCAGTTGCTGTACTTTCTGTGTTCTGTGAGGTGCATACGTTGGATATTTTTTTGGGGGGGGTCGATTACGTGTCGGATTACATCATGAAAAAAGTTTGACTGCAGAATTTATCACACAGCAGTGATGCAATGACGTTGTCATTCTGATTGGGGCATAACAGTGAAATTCTTACTTATGAGCTCTTCCCAACAATGCAGAGAGAAAATTATAGCACAAAGACTAACTATTACTTGGCTTTATACACGGGGTACCAGTACCCTCTGTAGTGCCTTGTGGTCAGATGCCAAGCAATTTGCATACCAAGCGGTGATGCATCGTGTCAAGCTGCTCTCGCTGGTTCAGCTCTAGAATCTTTTGAGGATCTCAGGACCCATACTAAATCTTTTTGGCCTCCTGAGTGGGAAGAGGCGTCGTCGTGCCCTCTTCATGACTGTGTTGGTGTGTGTGGACCATGTTAACTCCTTAGTAATGTGGACACCGAGGAACTTGAAGCTCTCAACCCGCTCCACAGAGCCCCGTCGATGTGAATGGGGGTTGTGCTCGGCCCTCCGTTTCCTGTAGCCCACGATAAGATCGATTGTCTTGCCCACGTTGAGGGAGAGATTGTTTTTCTGGCACCAAACCGCCAGAACTGTAATCAGGCCTACCGTGTCACCGGAAATTGTAATGATGGTGCTGGAGTCGTTCGCGTCCACGAAGTCGTGGGTGAACAGGGAGTACAGGAGGGGAGTAAGTCGTGGGTGAACAGGGAGTACAGGGAGTACAGGAGGGGACTAAGTCGTGGGTGAACAGGGAGTACAGGAGGGGTCTACGTCGTGGGTGAACAGGGAGTACAGGAGGGGACTAAGTCGTGGGTGAACAGGGAGTACAGGAGGGGATTAGGTCGTGGGTGAACAGGGAGTACAGGAGGAGACTACGTTGTGGGTGAACAGGGAGTACAGGAGGGGACTACGTCGTGGGTGAACAGGGAGTACAGGAGGGGACTAAGTCCGCAACCCTGACAGGGGGGCGTTCTGAGGGTCAGCGTGGCAGATGTATGTTGCCTACCATTACCACCTGGAGGGCACTATGTTGTTGAACGCTGAGCTGTAGTCAATGAATAGCATTTTCACAAAGGTGTTGCTCTGTACATGTGGGAAAGAGCAGTGTGGAGCGCAACGAACATGCAGGATGAGAACAGGACAGGGAGAGAACAGGACAGGTAGAGAACAGGACAGGTTGGGGAACAGGACAGGGAGGTAGAGAACAGACAGGGAGAGAGAGAACAGGACAGGGAGAGAACACAGGGACAGGGAAGAGGAACAGGACAGGATGAGAACAGGACAGGGAGGGAACAGGACAGGGAGGGAGAGAACAGGACAGGGAGAGAACAGGACAGGGAGAGAACAGGACAGGATGAGAACAGGACAGGGAGAGAACAGGACAGGTAGAGAAAAGGAAGGTAGAGAACAGGACAGGGAGGGAGAGAACAGGACAGGGAGAGAACAGGACAGGATGGAACAGGACAAGGGAGAGAACAGGACAGGTAGAGAACAGGACAGGTAGAGAACAGGACAGGGAGAGAACAGGACAGGGAGAGAACAGGACAGGGAGAGAACAGGACAGGGAGAGAACAGGACGGGTAGAGAAAAGGACAGGGCGAGAACAGGACAGGGAGAGAACAGGACAGGGAGAGAACAGGACAGGGAGAGAACAGGACAGGTAGAGAACAGGACAGGGAGAGAACAGGACAGGGAGAGAACAGGACAGGGAGAGAACAGGACAGGGAGAGACAGGACAGGGAGAGAACAGGACAGGGAGAGAACAGGACAGGGAGAGAACAGGGACAGGGAGAGAACAGGACAGGGAGGAAAGGACAGGGTGGGAAAGGACAGGGAGAGAACAGGACAGGGAGAGAACAGGACGGGTAGAGAACAGGACAGGGAGAGAACAGGACAGGGAGAGAACAGGACGGGTAGAGAACAGGACAGGGAGAGAACAGGACAGGGAGAGAACAGGATGTGTAGAGAACAGGACAGGGAGAGAACAGGACGGGTAGAGAACAGGACAGGGAGAGAACAGGACAGGGAGAGAACAGGACAGGGAGAGAACAGGACAGGGAGAGAACAGGACAGGGAGGTAGAGAATAGGACAGGGAGAGAACAGGACAGGGAGAGAACAGGACAGGGAGAGAACAGGACAGGGAGAGAACAGGACGGGTAGAGAACAGGACGGTTAGAGAACAGGACAGGAAGAGAACAGGACAGGGGGAGAACAGGACAGGGAGGTAGAGAACAGGACAGGGAGAGAACAGGACAGGGAGAGAACAGGACAGGGAGAGAACAGGACAGGGAGAGAACAGGACAGGGAGAGAACAGGACAGGTAGAGAACAGGACAGGGAGAGAACAGGACAGGTAGAGAACAGGACAGGGAGAGAATAGGACAGGTAGAGGACAGGACAGGGAGAGAACAGGACGTGTAGAGAACAGGACAGGGAGAGAACAGGACAGGGAGAGAACAGGACAGGGAGGTAGAGAATAGGACAGGGAGAGAACAGGACAGGGAGAGAACAGGACAGGGAGGTAGAGAATAGGACAGGGAGAGAACAGGACAGGGAGAGAACAGGACAGGGAGAGAACAGGACAGGGGGAGAACAGGACAGGGAGAGAACAGGACAGGGAGAGAACAGGACAGGGAGAGAACAGGACAGGGAGAGAACAGGACAGGGAGAGAACAGGACAGGGAGAGAATAGGACAGGGTGGGAACAGGACAGGGAGAGAACAGGACAGGGAGAGAACAGGACGGGTAGAGAACAGGACAGGGAGAGAACAGGACAGGGAGAGAACAGGACGGGTAGAGAACAGGACAGGGAGAGAACAGGACAGGGAGAGAACAGGACGTGTAGAGAACAGGACAGGGAGAGAACAGGACGGGTAGAGAACAGGACAGGGAGAGAAACAGAGAGAAACCAGGACAGGGAGAGAACAGGACAGGGCAGAGAACAGGACAGGGAGAGAACAGGACAGGGAGGTAAGAGAATAGGACAGGGAGAGAAAGGACAGGGAGAGAACAGGACACGGGAGAAGAAACAGGACAGGGAGAGAACAGGACGGGTAGAGAACAGGACGGTTAGAGAAACAGGACAGGAAGAGAACAGGACAGGGGGAGAACAGGACAGGGAGGTAGAGAACAGGACAGGGAGAGAACAGGACAGGGAGAGAACAGGACAGGGAGAGAACAGGACAGGGAGAGAACAGGACAGGGAGAGAACAGGACAGGTAGAGAACAGGACAGGGAGAGAACAGGACAGGTAGAGAACAGGACAGGGAGAGAATAGGACAGGTAGAGGACAGGACAGGGAGAGAACAGGACGTGTAGAGAACAGGACAGGGAGAGAACAGGACAGGGAGAGAACAGGACAGGGAGGGTAGAGAATAGGGACAGGGGAGAGAACAGGACAGGGAGAGACAGGACAGGGGGTAGAGAATAGGACAGGGAGAGAACAGGACAGGGAGAGAACAGGACAGGGAGAGAACAGGACAGGGGGAGAACAGGACAGGGAGGTAGAGAATAGGACAGGGAGAGAACAGGACAGGGAGAGAACAGGACAGGGAGAGAACAGGACAGGGAGAGAACAGGACAGGGAGAGGATAGGACAGGGAGAGAATAGGACAGGTAGAGAACAGGACAGGGAGAGAACAGGACAGGTAGAGAACAGGACAGGGAGAGAACAGGACGGGTAGAGAACAGGACAGGGAGAGAACAGGACGGGTAGAGAACAGGACAGGTAGAGAACAGGACGGGTAGAGAACAGGACAGGGAGAGAACAGGACAGGGAGAGAACAGGACGGGTAGAGAACAGGACAGGGAGAGAATAGGACAGGGAGAGAACAGGACAGGGAGGTAGAGAACAGGACAGGTAGAGAACAGGACAAGGAGAGAACAGGACACAAACAAACAGTAAACATAATGATACTTCAAACAGTAACATGATGATACTTCAAACAAACAGTAACATGATGATACTTCAAACAAACAGTAACATGATGATACTTCAAACAAACAGTAACATGATGATACTTCAAACAGTAACATGATGATACTTCAAACAGTAACATGATGATACTTCAAACAAACAGTAACATAACGATACTTCAAACAGTAACATAACGATACTTCAAACAGTAACATAACGATACTTCAAACAGTAACATGATGATACTTCAAACAAACAGTAACATGATGATACTTCAAACAAAACAGTAACATGACAATACTTCAAATAAACAGTAACATGATGATACTTCAAACAAACAGTAACATAACGATACTTCAAACAGTAACATAACGATACTTCAAACAGTAACATAACGATACTTCAAACAGTAACATGACGATACTTCAAACAGTAACATAACGATACTTCAAACAGTAACATGATGATACTTCAAACAAACAGTAACATGATGATACTTCAAACAAACACAAACATGACAATACTTCAAATAAACAGTAACATAATGATACTTCGAACAGTAACATAAGAATACTTCAAACAGTAACATGATGATACTTCAAACAAACAGTAACATGATGATACTTCAAACAAACAGTAACATGACAATACTTCAAACAAACAGTAACATGATGATACTTCAAACAGTAACATGATGATACTTCAAACAGTAACATGATGATACTTCAAACAAACAGTAACATGATGATACTTCAAACAGTAACATGATGATACTTCAAACTAACAGTAACATGATGATACTTCAAACAAACAGTAACATGACAATACTTCAAACAAACAGTAACATGATGATACTTCAAACAGTAACATGATGATACTTCAAACAAACAGTAACATGATGATACTTCAAACAGTAACATGATGATACTTCAAACAGTAACATGATGATACTTACTTCAAACAGTAACATGATGATACTTCAAACAAACAGTAACATGATGATACTTCAAACAGTAACATGATGATACTTCAAACAAACAGTAACATGATGATACTTCAAACAGTAACATGATGATACTTCAAACAAACAGTAACATGATGATACTTCAAACAAACAGTAACATGATGATACTTCAAACAGTAACATGATGATACTTCAAACAAACAGTAACATAACGATACTTCAAACAAACAGTAACATGATGATACTTCAAACAGTAACATGATGATACTTCAAACAGTAACATGATGATACTTCAAACAGTAACATGATGATACTTCAAACAGTAACATGATGATACTTCAAACAGTAACATGATGATACTTCAAACAGTAACATGATGATACTTCAAACAGTAACATGATGATACTTCAAACAGTAACATGATGATACTTCAAACAAACAGTAACATGATGATACTTCAAACAAGCAGTAACATGACGATACTTCAAACAGTAACATGATGATACTTCAAACAAACACTAACATGATGATACTTCAAACAAACACTAACATAACGATACTTCAAACAAACACTAACATGATGATACTTCAAACAGTAACATAACGATACTTCAAACTAACAGTAACATAACGATACTTCAAACAGTAACATGATGATACTTCAAACAAACAGTAACATGGTGATACTTCAAACAAACAGTAACATGATGATACTTCAAACAAACAGTAACATAACGATACTTCAAACAGTAACATGATGATACTTCAAAACAAACAGTAACATGATGATACTTCAAAACAACAGTAACATGATGATACTTCAAACAAACAGTAACATAACGATACTTCAAACAGTAACATAACGATACATCAAACAGTAACATGATGATACTTCAAACAAAGAGTAACATGATGATACTTCAAACAAACAGTAACATGATGATACTTCAAACAGTAACATGATGATACTTCAAACAGTAACATAACGATTTCAAACAAACAGTAACATAACGATACTTCAAACAGTAACATGACGATACTTCCAACAGTAACATGATGATACTTCAAACAAACACTAACATGATGATACTTCAAACAAACACTAACATAACGATACTTCAAACAAACACTAACATGATGATACTTCAAACAGTAACATAACGATACTTCAAACAAACAGTAACATAACGATACTTCAAACAGTAACATGACGATACTTCAAACAGTAACATGATGATACTTCAAACAAACACTAACATGATGATACTTCAAACAAACACTAACATAACGATACTTCAAACAAACACTAACATGATGATACTTCAAACAGTAACATAACGATACTTCAAACAAACTGTAACATAATGATACTTCAAACAAACAGTAACATAACGATACTTCAAACAGTAACATGATGATACTTCAAACAACAGTAACATGATGATACTTCAAACAAACAGTAACATGATGATACTTCAAACAAACAGTAACATGATGATACTTCAAACAAACAGTAACATGATGATACTTCAAACAGTAACATGACGATACTTCAAACAGTCAACATAACGATACTTCAAACAAACAGTAACATGATGATACTTCAAACAAACAGTAACATGACGATATTTCAAAACAAACACTAACATGATGATACTTCAAACAAACAGTAACATGATGATACTTCAAACAGTAACATGATGAATCAAACAAAACAGTAACATGATGATACTTCAAACAAACAGTAACATGATGATACTTCAAACAGTAACATGATGATACTTCAAACAGTAACATGATGATACTTCAAACAAACAGTAACCTGATGATACTTCAAAAAAACAGTAAACATGATGATACTTCAAACAGTAACATGATGATACTTAAAACAAACAAGTAACTGATGATACTTCAAACAACAGTAACATGAAGATACTTCAAACAGTAAACATGATGATACTTCAAACAAACAGTAACATGATGATACTTCAAACAAACAGTAACATGAACGATACTTCAAACAGTAACACATGATGATACTTCAAACAGAACATGATGATACTTCCAAACAAAACAGTAAACATGATGATGATACTTCAAACAACAGTAGTAACAGACGATACTTAAACAGTAACATGATGATACTTCAAACAAAACACTAACATGATGATACTTCAAACAAACACTAAACATAACGATACTTCAAACAAACACTAACATGATGATACTTCAAACAGTAACAGGACAGGGAGAGAACAGGACAGGGAGAGAACAGGACAGGGAGAGAACAGGACAGGGAGGTAGAGAACAGGACAGGGAGAGAAAGGACAGGGAGAGAACAGGACAGGTAAGAAACAGGACAGGGAGAGAAAGGACAGGTAGAGAACAGGACAGGAGAGAACAGGACAGGTAGAGAACAGGACAGGGAGAGAACAGGACGTGTAGAGAACAGGACAGGGAGAGAACAGGACGGGAGAGAACAGGACAGGGAGAGAACAGGACAGGGAGAGAAACAGGACAGGGAGAGAACAGGACAGGGAGAGAATAGGACAGGGAGAGAATAGGACAGGTAGAGAACAGGACAGGGAGAGAACAGGACAGGTAGAGAAAAGGACAGGGAGAGAACAGGACGGGTAGAGAACAGGACAGGGAGAGAACAGGACGGGTAGAGAACAGGACAGGTGAGAACAGGACGGGTAGAGAACAGGACAGGGAGAGAACAGGACAGGGAGAGAACAGGACGGGAGAGAACAGGACAGGGAAGAGAACAGGACGGGAGAGAATAGGACAGGGGAGAGAACAGGACAGGGAGAGAGAACAAGGACAGGTAGAGAACAGGACAGGGAGAGAACAGGACAGGAGAGAACAGGAAGGGAGGGAACAGGACAGGGAGGGAGAGAACAGGAAGGGAGAGAACAGGACGGGAGAGAACAGGACAGGGAGAGAACAGGACAGGGAGAGGAATAGGACAGGGAGAGAACAGGACAGGGAGGTAGAGAACAGGAAGGTAGAGAACAGGACAGGAGAGAAGGAACAGGAGAGAAAGGACAGGGAGAGAACAGGACAGGTAGAGAACAGGACAGGGAGAGAACAGGACAGGTAGAGAACAGGAAGGGAGAGAATAGGACAGGAGAGAAATAGGAAGGGAGAGAAAGGACAGGGAGGTAGAGACAGGACAGGGAGAGAACAGGACAGAGAGAAACAGGACAGGGGAGAGAACAGGACAGGGAGAGAACAGGACAGGTAGAGAACAGGACAGGGAGAGAATAGGACAGGGAGAGAACAGGACAGGGAGGTAGAGAACAGGAAGGGAGGTAGAGAACAGGACAGGGACGTAGAGACAGGACAGGGAGAGAACAGGACAGGATGAGAACAGGACAGGGAGAGAAAGGACAGGGAGGGGAGAGAACAGGACAGGGAGAGAACAGGACAGGGAGAGAAAGGACGGGAGAGAACAGGACAGGGAGAGAACAGGACAGGGAGAGAAGGACAGGTAGAGAACAGGACAGGGAGAGAACAGGACAGGGAGAGAACAGGAGGAGAGATAGGACAGGGAGAGAAAGGACGAGAGAGAACAGGACGGGAGAGAACAGGACAGGGAGAGAACAGGACAGGGAGAGAACAGGACAGGGAGAGAACAGGACAGGGAGAGAACAGGACAGGGAGAGAACAGGGAGGGAGAGAAAGGACGGGTAGAGAACAGGACAGGTAGAGAACAGGACAGGGAGAGAACAGGACAGGGAGAGAACAGGACAGGGAGGTAGAGAACAGGACGGGAGAGAACAGGACAGGGAGAGAACAGGACAGGTAGAGAACAGGACAGGGAGAGAACAGGACAGGTAGAGAACAGGACAGGGAGAGATAGGACAGGTAGAGAACAGGACAGGGAGAGAACAGGACGTGTAGAGAACAGGACAGGGAGAGAACAGGACAGGGAGAGAACAGGACAGGGAGAGAACAGGACAGGGAGAGAACAGGACAGGGAGAGAACAGGACAGGGAGAGAATAGGACAGGGAGAGAATAGGACAGGTAGAGAACAGGACAGGGAGAGAACAGGACAGGTAGAGACAGGACAGGGAGAGAACAGGACGGGTAGAGAACAGGACAGGGAGAGAACAGAGGGGTAGAGAACAGGACAGGGAGAGAACAGGACGGTAGAGAACAGGACAGGGAGAGAACAGGACAGGGAGAGAAGGAAGGGTAGAGAACAGGAAGGGAGAGAATAGGACAGGGAGAGAATAGGACAGGAGAGGAAAGGACAGGGGTAGAGAACAGGACAGGTAGAGACCAGGACAGGGAGAACAGACAGGATGAGAACAGGACAGGGAGGGAACAGGACAGGGAGGGAGAGAACAGGACAGGGAGAGAACAGGACGGGGAGAGACAGGACGGGAGAGATAGGACAGGGAGAGAATAGGACAGGGAGAGAACAGGACAGGGAGGTAGAGAACAGACAGGTAGAGAACAGGACAAGGAGAGAACGGACAGGGAGAGAACAGGACAGGGAGAGAATAGGACAGGTAGAGAACAGGACAGGGAGAGAACAGGACAGGTAGAGAACAGGACAGGGAGAGAATAGGACAGGGAAGAATAGGACAGGGAGAGAACAGGACAGGGAGGTAGAACAGGACAGGTAGAGAACAGGACAAGGAGAGAACAGGACAGGGAGAGAACAGGACAGGGAGAGAACAGGACAGGTTATAACAGGACAGGGAGAAATAGGACAGGGAGAGAACAGTACAGGGAGGTAGAGAACAGGACAGGGAGGTAGAGAACAGGACAGGGACGTAGAGAACAGGACAGGGAGAACAGGACAGGATGAGAACAGGACAGGGAGGGAACAGGACAGGAGGGAGAGAACAGGACAGGGAGAGAACAGGACAGGGAGAGAACAGGACAGGATGAGAACAGGACAGGGAGAGAACAGGACAGTAGAGAACAGGACAGGTAGAGAACAGAACAGGGAGAGAACAGGACAGGAGAGAACAGGACAGGGAGAGAACAGGACAGGGAGAGAACAGGACGGGTAGAGAACAGGACAGGGAGAGACAGGACAGGGAGAGAACAGGACAGGTAGAGAACAGGACAGAGAGAGAACAGGACAGGGAGAAACAGGACAGGGAGAGAAGACGGTTAGAGAACAGGACAGGGAGAGAACAGGACAGGGAGAGAACAGACAGGGAGAGAACAGGACAGGGAGAGAACAGGACAGGGAGGTAGAGACAGGACAGGAGAGAACAGGACAGGGAGAGAACAGGACAGGTAGAGAACAGGACAGGGAGAGAACAGGACAGTGAGAACAGGACAGGGAGAGAATAGGACAGGTAGAGAACAGGACAGGAGAGAACAGGACGTGTAGAGAACAGGACAGGGAGAGAACAGGACAGGGAGAGAACAGGACAGGGAGAGAACAGGACAGGGAGAGAACAGGACAGGGAGAGAACAGGACAGGGAGAGAATAGGACAGGGAGAGAATAGGACAGGTAGAGAACAGGACAGGGAGAGAACAGGACAGTAGAGAACAGGACAGGGAGAGAACAGGACGGGTAGAGAACAGGACAGGGAGAGAACAGGACGGGTAGAGAACAGGACAGTAGAGAACAGGACGGGTAGAGAACAGACAGGGAGAGAACAGGACAGGAGAGAACAGGACGGGTAGAGAACAGGACAGGGATAGAATGGACAGGGAGAGAATAGGACAGGGAGAGAACAGAAGGAGTAGAACAGGACAGGTGAGACCAGGACAGGGAGAGAACAGGACAGGATGAGAACAGGACAGGGAGGGAACAGGACAGGTGGAGAGAACAGGACAGGAGAGAACAGACGGGTAGAGAACAGGACAGGGAGAGAATAGGACAGGGAGAGAACAGGACGGGTAGAGAACAGGACAGGGAGAGAACAGGACGGTAGAGAAGAAACAGGACGGTAGAGAACGGACGGTAGAGAACAGGACAGGGAGAGAACAGGACAGGGAGAGAACAGGACGGGTAGAGAACAGGACAGGGAGAGAATAGGACAGGGAGAGAATAGGACAGGGAGAGAACAGGACAGGGAGGTAGAGAACAGGACAGGTAGAGACCAGGACAGGAAGAACAGGACAGGATGAGAACAGGACAGGGAGGAACAGGACAGGGAGGGAGAGAACAGGACAGGGAGAGAACAGGACGGGTAGAAACAGGACAGGGAGAGAATAGGACAGGAGAGAATAGGACAGGGAGAGAACAGGACAGGAGGAAGAGAACAGGACAGGTAGAGAACAGGACAAGGAGAGAACAGGACAGGGAGAGAACAGGACAGGGAGAGAATAGGACAGGTAGAGACAGGACAGGGAGAGAACAGGACAGGTAGAGAACAGGACAGGGAGAGAATAGGACAGGAGAGAATAGGACAGGGAGAGAACAGGACAGGGAGGTAGAGAACAGGACAGGTAGAGAACAGGACAAGGAGAGAACAGACAGGAGAGAACAGGACAGGAGAGAACAGGACAGGTAGATAACAGGACAGGGAGAGAATAGGACAGGGAGAGAACAGTACAGGGAGGTAGAGAACAGGACAGGGAGGTAGAGAACAGGACAGGGACGTAGAGAACAGGACAGGGAGAGAACAGGACAGGATGAGAACAGGACAGGGAGGGAACAGGACAGGGAGGGAGAGAACAGGACAGGGAGAGAACAGGACAGGGAGAGAACAGGACAGGATGAGAACAGGACAGGGAGAACAGGACAGGTAGAGAACAGGACAGGTAGAGAACAGGACAGGGAGAGAACAGGACAGGGAGAGAACAGGACAGGGAGAGAACAGGACAGGGAGAGAACAGGACGGGTAGAGAACAGGACAGGGAGAGAACAGGACAGGGAGAGAACAGGACAGGTAGAGAACAGGACAGAGAGAGAACAGGACAGGGAGAGAACAGGACAGGGAGAGAACAGGACGGTTAGAGAACAGGACGGGTAGAGAACAGGACAGGGAGAGAACAGGACAGGGAGAGAACAGGACAGGGAGAGAACAGGACAGGGAGGTAGAGAACAGGACAGGGAGAGAACAGGACAGGGAGAGAACAGGACAGGTAGAGAACAGGACAGGGAGAGAACAGGACAGGTAGAGAACAGGACAGGGAGAGAATAGGACAGGTAGAGAACAGGACAGGGAGAGAACAGGACGTGTAGAAACAGGACAGGGAGAGAACAGGACAGGGAAGAACAGGACAGGGAGAGAACAGGACAGGGAGAGAACAGGACAGGGAGAACAGGACAGGAGGAGAGAGGACAGGGAGAGAATAGGACAGTAGAGAACAGGACAGGGAGAGAACAGGACAGGTAGAGAACAGGACAGGGAGAGAACAGGACGGGTAGAGAACAGGACAGGGAGAGAACAGGACGGGTAGAGAACAGGACAGGTAGAGAACAGGACGGGTAGAGAACAGGACGGGAGAGAACAGGACAGGGAGAGAACAGGACGGGTAGAGAACAGGACAGGAGAGAATAGGACAGGGAGAGAATAGGACAGGGAGAGAACAGGACAGGGAGGTAGAGAACAGGACAGGTAGAGACCAGGACAGGGAGAGAACAGGACAGGATGAGAACAGGACAGGGAGGGAACAGGACAGGGAGGGAGAGAACAGGACAGGGAGAGAACAGGACGGGTAGAGAACAGGACAGGGAGAGAATAGGACAGGGAGAAATAGGACAGGGAGAGAACAGGACAGGGAGGTAGAGAACAGGACAGGTAGAGAACAGGACAAGGAGAGAACAGGACAGGGAGAGAACAGGACAGGGAGAGAATAGGACAGGTAGAGAACAGGACAGGGAGAGAACAGGACAGTAGAGAACAGGACAGGGAGAGAATAGGACAGGAAGAAAGAGGACAGGGAGAGAATAGACAGGAAGAACAGGACAGGGAGGTAGAGAACAGGACAGGTAGAGAACAGGACAAGGAGAGAACAGGACAGGGAGAGAACAGGACAGGGAGAAACAGGACAGGTAGATAACAGGACAGGGAGAGAATAGGACAGGGAGAGACATACAGGGAGGTAGAGAACAGGACAGGGAGGTAGAGAACAGACAGGGACGTAGAGACAGGACAGGGAGAGAACAGGACAGATGAAACAGGACAGGGAGGGAACAGGACAGGGAGGGAGAGAACAGGACAGGAGAGAACAGGACAGGGAGAGAACAGGACAGGATGAGAACAGGACAGGGAGAGAACAGGACAGGTAGAGAACAGGACAGGTAGAGAACAGGACAGGGAGGGAGAGAACAGGACAGGGAGAGAACAGGACAGGATGAGAACAGGACAGGGAGAGAACAGGACAGGTAGAGAACAGGACAGGAGAGAACAGGACAGGGAGAGAACAGGACAGGTAGAGAACAGGACAGGGAGAGAATAGGACAGGTAGAGAACAGGACAGGAGAGAACAGGACGTGTAGAGAACAGGACAGGGAGAGAACAGGACAGGGAGAGAACAGGACAGGGAGAGAACAGGACAGGGAGAGAACAGGACAGGGAGAGAACAGGACAGGGAGAGAACAGGACAGGGGAGAATAGGACAGGTAGAGAACAGGACAGGGAGAGAACAGGACAGGATGAGAACAGGACAGGGAGAGAACAGGACAGGTAGAGAACAGGACAGGTAGAGAACAGGACAGGGAGAGAACAGGACAGGGAGAGAACAGGACAGGGAGAGAACAGGACAGGGAGAGAACAGGAGGGTAGAGAACAGGACAGGGAGAGAACAGGACAGGGAGAGAACAGGACAGGTAGAGAACAGGACAGAGAGAGAACAGGACAGGGAGAGAACAGGACAGGAGAGAACAGGACGGTTAGAGAACAGGAGGGTAGAGAACAGGACAGGGAGAGAACAGGACAGGGAGAGAACAGACAGGGAGAGAACAGGACAGGGAGGTAGAGAACAGGACAGGGAGAGAACAGGACAGGGAGAGAACAGGACAGGTAGAGAACAGGACAGGGAGAGAACAGGACAGGTAGAGAACAGGACAGGGAGAGAATAGGACAGGTAGAGAACAGGACAGGGAGAGAACAGGACGTGTAGAGAACAGGACAGGGAGAGAACAGGACAGGGAGAGAACAGGACAGGGAGAGAACAGGACAGGGAGAGAACAGGACAGGGAGAGAACAGGACAGGGAGAGAATAGGACAGGGAGAGAATAGGACAGGTAGAGAACAGGACAGGGAGAGAACAGGACAGGTAGAGAACAGGACAGGAGAGAACAGGACGGGTAGAGAACAGGACAGGGAGAGAACAGGACGGGTAGAGAACAGGACAGGTAGAGAACAGGACGGGTAGAGAACAGGACAGGGAGAGAACAGGACAGGGAGAGAACAGGACGGGTAGAGAACAGGACAGGGAGAGAACAGGACGGGTAGAGAACAGGACAGGTAGAGAACAGGACGGGTAGAGAACAGGACAGGGAGAGAACAGGACAGGGAGAGAACAGGACGGGTAGAGAACAGGACAGGGAGAGAATAGGACAGGGAGAGAATAGGACAGGGAGAGAACAGGACACGGAGAAAACAGGACGGGTAGAGAACAGAACAGGGAGAGAACAGGACAGGGAGAGAACAGGACGGGTAGAGAACAGGACAGGGAGAGAACAGGACAGGGAGAGAACAGGACGTGTAGAGAACAGGACAGGGAGAGAACAGGACAGGGAGAGAACAGGACAGGGAGAGAACAGGACAGGGAGAGAACAGGACAGGGAGAGAACAGGACAGGGAGAGAATAGGACAGGGAGAGAATAGGACAGGTAGAGAACAGGACAGGGAGAGAACAGGACAGGATGAGAACAGGACAGGGAGAGAACAGGACAGGTAGAGAACAGGACAGGTAGAGAACAGGACAGGGAGAGAACAGGACAGGGAGAGAACAGGACAGGGAGAGAACAGGACGGGTAGAGAACAGGACAGGGAGAGAACAGGACAGGGAGAGAACAGGACGGGTAGAGAACAGGACGGTTAGAGAACAGGACAGGGAGAGAACAGGACAGGGGAGAACAGGACAGGGAGGTAGAGAACAGGACAGGGAGAGAACAGGACAGGGAGAGAACAGGACAGGTAGAGAACAGGACAGGGAGAGAACAGGACAGGGAGAGAACAGGACAGGGAGGTAGAGAACAGGACAGGGAGAGAACAGGACAGGGAGAGAACAGGACAGGTAGAGAACAGGACAGGGAGAGAACAGGACAGGTAGAGAACAGGACAGGGAGAGAATAGGACAGGTAGAGAACAGGACAGGGAGAGAACAGGACGTGTAGAGAACAGGACAGGGAGAGAACAGGACAGGAGAGAACAGGACAGGGAGAGAACAGGACAGGGAGAGAACAGGACAGGGAGAGAACAGGACAGGGAGAGAATAGGACAGGGAGAGAATAGGACAGGTAGAGAACAGGACAGGGAGAGAACAGGACAGGATGAGAACAGGACAGGGAGAGAACAGGACAGGTAGAGAACAGGACAGGTAGAGAACAGGACAGGGAGAGAACAGGACAGGGAGAGAACAGGACAGGGAGAGAACAGGACAGGGAGAGAACAGGACGGGTAGAGAACAGGACAGGGAGAGAACAGGACAGGGAGAGAACAGGACAGGTAGAGAACAGGACAGAGAGAGAACAGGACAGGGAGAGAACAGGACAGGGAGAGAACAGGACGGTTAGAGAACAGGACGGGTAGAGAACAGGACAGGGAGAGAACAGGACAGGGAGGTAGAGAACAGGACAGGGAGAGAACAGGACAGGGAGAGAACAGGACAGGTAGAGAACAGGACAGGGAGAGAACAGGACAGGGAGGTAGAGAACAGGACAGGGAGAGAACAGGACAGGGAGAGAAAGGACAGGTAGAGAACAGGACAGGGAGAGAACAGGACAGGTAGAGAACAGGACAGGGAGAGAATAGGACAGGTAGAGAACAGGACAGGGAGAGAACAGGACGTGTAGAGAACAGGACAGGGAGAGAACAGGACAGGGAGAGAACAGGACAGGGAGAGAACAGGACAGGGAGAGAACAGGACAGGGAGAGAACAGGACAGGGAGAGAATAGGACAGGGAGAGAATAGGACAGGTAGAGAACAGGACAGGGAGAGAACAGGACAGGTAGAGAACAGGACAGGGAGAGAACAGGACGGGTAGAGAACAGGACAGGGAGAGAACAGGACGGGTAGAGAACAGGACAGGTAGAGAACAGGACGGGTAGAGAACAGGACAGGGAGAGAACAGGACAGGGAGAGAACAGGACGGGTAGAGAACAGGACAGGGAGAGAATAGGACAGGGAGAGAATAGGACAGGGAGAGAACAGGACACGGAGAAAACAGGACGGGTAGAGAACAGAACAGGGAGAGAACAGGACAGGGAGAGAACAGGACGGGTAGAGAACAGGACAGGGAGAGAACAGGACAGGGAGAGAACAGGACGTGTAGAGAACAGGACAGGGAGAGAACAGGACAGGGAGAGAACAGGACGGGTAGAGAACAGGACAGGGAGAGAATAGGACAGGGAGAGAACAGGACAGGGAGAGAACAGGACACGGAGAAAACAGGACGGGTAGAGAACAGAACAGGGAGAGAACAGGACAGGGAGAGAACAGGACGGGTAGAGAACAGGACAGGGAGAGAACAGGACAGGGAGAGAACAGGACGTGTAGAGAACAGGACAGGGAGAGAACAGGACGGGTAGAGAACAGGACAGGGAGAGAACAGGACAGGGAGAGAACAGGACGGGTAGAGAACAGGACGGTTAGAGAACAGGACAGGGAGAGAACAGGACAGGGGAGAACAGGACAGGGAGGTAGAGAACAGGACAGGGAGAGAACAGGACAGGGAGAGAACAGGACAGGTAGAGAACAGGACAGGGAGAGAACAGGACAGGGAGAGAACAGGACAGGGAGAGAACAGGACAGGGAGATAGAGAACAGGACAGGGAGAGAACAGGACAGGGGTAGAGAACAGGACAGGGAGAGAACAGGACCAGGTAGAGAACAGGACAGGGAGAGAATAGGACAGGTAGAGAACAGGACAGGGAGAGAACAGGACGTGTAGAGAAACAGGACAGGGAGAGAACAGGACAGGGAGAGAACAGGACAGGGAGAGAACAGGACAGGGAGAGAACAGGACAGGGAGAGAAAGGACAGGAGGAGAATAGGACAGGGAGAGAATAGGACAGGTAGAGAACAGGACAGGGAGAGAACAGGACAGGTAGAGAACAGGACAGGGAGAGAACAGGACGGGTAGAGAACAGGACAGGGAGAGAACAGGACGGGTAGAGAACAGGACAGGTAGAGAACAGGACGGGTAGAGAACAGGACAGGGAGAGAACAGGACAGGGAGAGAACAGGACGGGTAGAGAACAGGACAGGGAGAGAATAGGACAGGGAGAGAATAGGACAGGGAGAGAACAGGACAGGGAGGTAGAGAACAGGACAGGTAGAGACCAGGACAGGGAGAGAACAGGACAGGATGAGAACAGGACAGGGAGGGAACAGGACAGGGAGGGAGAGAACAGGACAGGGAGAGAACAGGACGGGTAGAGAACAGGACAGGGAGAGAATAGGACAGGGAGAGAATAGGACAGGGAGAGAACAGGACAGGGAGGTAGAGAACAGGACAGGTAGAGAACAGGACAAGGAGAGAACAGGACAGGGAGAGAACAGGACAGGGAGAGAATAGGACAGGTAGAGAACAGGACAGGGAGAGAACAGGACAGGTAGAGAACAGGACAGGGAGAGAATAGGACAGGGAGAGAATAGGACAGGAGAGACAGGACAGGGAGGTAGAGAACAGGACAGGTAGAGAACAGGACAAGGAGAGAACAGGACAGGGAGAGAACAGGACAGGGAGAGAACAGGACAGGTAGATAACAGGACAGGGAGAATAGGACAGGGAGAGAACAGTACAGGGAGGTAGAGAACAGGACAGGGAGGTAGAGAACAGGACAGGGACGTAGAGAACAGGACAGGGGAGAACAGGACAGGATGAGAACAGGACAGGGAGGGAACAGGACAGGGAGGGAGAGAACAGGACAGGGAGAGAACAGGACAGGGAGAGAACAGGACAGGATGAGACAGGACAGGGAGAGAACAGGACAGGTAGAGAACAGGACAGGTAGAGAACAGGACAGGGAGGGAGAGAACAGGACAGGGAGAGAACAGGACAGGATGAGAACAGGACAGGGAGAGAACAGGACAGGTAGAGAACAGGACAGGTAGAGAACAGGACAGGGAGAGAACAGGACAGGGAGAGAACAGGACAGGGAGAGAACAGGACAGGGAGAGAACAGGACGGGTAGAGAACAGGACAGGGAGAGAACAGGACAGGGAGAGAACAGGACAGGTAGAGAACAGGACAGAGAGAGAACAGGACAGGGAGAGAACAGGACAGGAGAGAACAGGACGGTTAGAGAACAGGACGGGTAGAGAACAGGACAGGGAGAGAACAGGACAGGGAGAGAACAGGACAGGGAGAGAACAGGACAGGGAGGTAGAGAACAGGACAGGGAGAGAACAGGACAGGGAGAGAACAGGACAGGTAGAACAGGACAGGGAGAGAACAGGACAGGTAGAGAACAGGACAGGGAGAGAATAGGACAGGTAGAGAACCAGGACAGGGAGAGAACAGGACGTGTAGAGAACAGGACAGGGAGAGAACAGGACAGGGAGAGAACAGGACAGGGAGAGAACAGGACAGGGAGAGAACAGGACGGGTAGAGAACAGGACAGGGAGAGAACAGGACAGGGAGAGAACAGGACGGGTAGAGAACAGGACGGTTAGAGAACAGGACAGGGAGAGAACAGGACAGGGGGAGAACAGGACAGGGAGGTAGAGAACAGGACAGGGAGAGAACAGGACAGGGAGAGAACAGGACAGGTAGAGAACAGGACAGGGAGAGAACAGGACAGGGAGAGAACAGGACAGGGAGAGAACAGGACAGGGAGGTAGAGAACAGGACAGGGAGAGAACAGGACAGGGAGAGAACAGGACAGGTAGAGAACAGGACAGGGAGAGAACAGGACAGGTAGAGAACAGGACAGGGAGAGAATAGGACAGGTAGAAACAGGACAGGGAGAGAACAGGACGTGTAGAGAACAGGACAGGGAGAGAACAGGACAGGGAGAGAACAGGACAGGGAGAGAACAGGACAGGGAGAGAACAGGACAGGGAGAGAACAGGACAGGGAGAGAATAGGACAGGGAGAGAATAGGACAGGTAGAGAACAGGACAGGGAGAGAACAGGACAGGATGAGAACAGGACAGGGAGAGAACAGGACAGGTAGAGAACAGGACAGGTAGAGAACAGGACAGGGAGAGAACAGGACAGGGAAGAGAACAGGACAGGGAGAGAACAGGACAGGGAGAGAACAGGACGGGTAGAGGAACAGGACAGGGAGAGAACAGGACAGGGAGAGAAACAGGACAGGTAGAGAACAGGACAGAGAGAGAACAGGACAGGGAGAGAACAGGACAGGGAGAGAACAGGACGGTTAGAGAACAGGACGGGTAGAGAACAGGACAGGGAGAGAACAGGACAGGGAGGTAGAGAACAGGACAGGGAGAGAACAGGACAGGGAGAGAACAGGACAGGTAGAGAACAGGACAGGGAGAGAACAGGACAGGGAGGTAGAGAACAGGACAGGGAGAGAACAGGACAGGGAGAGAACAGGACAGGTAGAGAACAGGACAGGGAGAGAACAGGACAGGTAGAGAACAGGACAGGGAGAGAATAGGACAGGTAGAGAACAGGACAGGGAGAGAACAGGACGTGTAGAGAACAGGACAGGGAGAGAACAGGACAGGGAGAGAACAGGACAGGGAGAGAACAGGACAGGGAGAGAACAGGACAGGGAGAGAAACAGGACAGGGAGAGAATAGGACAGGGAGAGAATAGGACAGGTAGAGAACAGGACAGGGAGAGAACAGGACAGGTAGAGAACAGGACAGGGAGAGAACAGGACGGGTAGAGAACAGGACAGGGAGAGAACAGGACAGGGAGAGAACAGGACAGGGAGAGAATAGGACAGGGAGAGAATAGGACAGGTAGAGAACAGGACAGGGAGAGAACAGGACAGGATGAGAACAGGACAGGGAGAGAACAGGACAGGTAGAGAACAGGACAGGTAGAGAACAGGACAGGGAGAGAACAGGACAGGAGAGAACAGGACAGGGAGAGAACAGGACAGGGAGAGAACAGGACGGGTAGAGAACAGGACAGGGAGAGAACAGGACAGGGAGAGAACAGGACAGGTAGAGAACAGGACAGAGAGAGAACAGGACAGGGAGAGAACAGGACAGGGAGAGAACAGGACGGTTAGAGAACAGGACGGGTAGAGAACAGGACAGGGAGAGAACAGGACAGGGAGGTAGAGAACAGGACAGGGAGAGAACAGGACAGGGAGAGAACAGGACAGGTAGAGAACAGGACAGGGAGAGAACAGGACAGGGAGGTAGAGAACAGGACAGGGAGAGAACAGGACAGGGAGAGAACAGGACAGGTAGAGAACAGGACAGGGAGAGAACAGGACAGGTAGAGAACAGGACAGGGAGAGAATAGGACAGGTAGAGAACAGGACAGGGAGAGAACAGGACGTGTAGAGACAGGACAGGGAGAGAACAGGACAGGGAGAGAACAGGACAGGGAGAGAACAGGACAGGGAGAGAACAGGACAGGGAGAGAACAGGACAGGGAGGAATAGGACAGGGAGAGAATAGGACAGGTAGAGAACAGGACAGGGAGAGAACAGGACAGGTAGAGAACAGGACAGGGAGAGAACAGGACGGGTAGAGAACAGGACAGGGAGAGAACAGGACGGGTAGAGAACAGGACAGGTAGAGAACAGGACGGGTAGAGAACAGGACAGGGAGAGAACAGGACAGGGAGAGAACAGGACGGGTAGAGAACAGGACAGGGAGAGAATAGGACAGGGAGAGAATAGGACAGGGAGAGAACAGGACACGGAGAAAACAGGACGGGTAGAGAACAGAACAGGGAGAGAACAGGACAGGGAGAGAACAGGACGGGTAGAGAACAGGACAGGGAGAGAACAGGACAGGGAGAGAACAGGACGTGTAGAGAACAGGACAGGGAGAGACAGGACAGGGAGAGAACAGGACGGGTAGAGAACAGGACAGGGAGAGATAGGACAGGAGAGAACAGGACAGGGAGAGAACAGGACACGGAGAAAACAGGACGGGTAGAGAACAGAACAGGGAGAGAACAGGACAGGGAGAGAACAGGACGGGTAGAGAACAGGACAGGGAGAGAACAGGACAGGGAGAGAACAGGACGTGTAGAGAACAGGACAGGGAGAGAACAGGACGGGTAGAGAACAGGACAGGGAGAGAACAGGACAGGGAGAGAACAGGACGGGTAGAGAACAGGACGGTTAGAGAACAGGACAGGGAGAGAACAGGACAGGGGAGAACAGGACAGGGAGGTAGAGAACAGGACAGGGAGAGAACAGGACAGGGAGAGAACAGGACAGGTAGAGAACAGGACAGGGAGAGAACAGGACAGGGAGAGAACAGGACAGGGAGAGAACAGGACAGGGAGGTAGAGAACAGGACAGGGAGAGAACAGGACAGGGAGAGAACAGGACAGGTAGAGAACAGGACAGGGAGAGAACAGGACAGGTAGAGAACAGGACAGGGAGAGAATAGGACAGGTAGAGAACAGGACAGGGAGAGAACAGGACGTGTAGAGAACAGGACAGGGAGAGAACAGGACAGGAGAGAACAGGACAGGGAGAGAACAGGACAGGAGAGAACAGGACAGGGAGAGAACAGGACAGGGAGAGAATAGGACAGGGAGAGAATAGGACAGGTAGAGAACAGGACAGGGAGAGAACAGGACAGGTAGAGAACAGGACAGGGAGAGAACAGGACGGGTAGAGAACAGGACAGGGAGAGAACAGGACGGGTAGAGAACAGGACAGGTAGAGAACAGGACGGGTAGAGAACAGGACAGGGAGAGAACAGGACAGGGAGAGAACAGGACGGGTAGAGAACAGGACAGGGAGAGAATAGGACAGGGAGAGAATAGGACAGGGAGAGAACAGGACAGGGAGGTAGAGAACAGGACAGGTAGAGACCAGGACAGGGAGAGAACAGGACAGGATGAGAACAGGACAGGGAGGGAACAGGACAGGGAGGGAGAGAACAGGACAGGGAGAGAACAGGACGGGTAGAGAACAGGACAGGGAGAGAATAGGACAGGGAGAGAATAGGACAGGGAGAGAACAGGACAGGGAGGTAGAGAACAGGACAGGTAGAGAACAGGACAAGGAGAGAACAGGACAGGGAGAGAACAGGACAGGGAGAGAATAGGACAGGTAGAGAACAGGACAGGGAGAGAACAGGACAGGTAGAGAACAGGACAGGAGAGAATAGGACAGGGAGAGAATAGGACAGGAGAGAACAGGACAGGGAGGTAGAGAACAGGACAGGTAGAGAACAGGACAAGGAGAGAACAGGACAGGGAGAGAACAGGACAGGGAGAGAACAGGACAGGTAGATAACGGACAGGGAGAGAATAGGACAGGGAGAGAACAGTACAGGGAGGTAGAGAACAGGACAGGGAGGTAGAGAACAGGACAGGGACGTAGAGAACAGGACAGGGAGAGAACAGGACAGGATGAGAACAGGACAGGGAGGGAACAGGACAGGGAGGGAGAGAACAGGACAGGGAGAGAACAGGACAGGGAGAGAACAGGACAGGATGAGAACAGGACAGGGAGAGAACAGGACAGGTAGAGAACAGGACAGGTAGAGAACAGGACAGGGAGGGAGAGAACAGGACAGGGAGAGAAACAGGACAGGATGAGAACAGGACAGGGAGAGAACAGGACAGGTAGAGAACAGGACAGGTAGAGAACAGGACAGGGAGAGAACAGGACAGGGAGAGAACAGGACAGGGAGAGAACAGGACAGGGAGAGAACAGGACGGGTAGAGAACAGGACAGGGAGAGAACAGGACAGGGAGAGAACAGGACAGGTAGAGAACAGGACAGAGAGAGAACAGGACAGGGAGAGAACAGGACAGGGAGAGAACAGGACGGTTAGAGAACAGGACGGGTAGAGAACAGGACAGGGAGAGAACAGGACAGGGAGAGAACAGGACAGGGAGAGAACAGGACAGGGAGGTAGAGAACAGGACAGGGAGAGAACAGGACAGGGAGAGAACAGGACAGGTAGAGAACAGGACAGGGAGAGAACAGGACAGGTAGAGAACAGGACAGGGAGAGAATAGGACAGGTAGAGAACAGGACAGGGAGAGAACAGGACGTGTAGAGAACAGGACAGGGAGAGAACAGGACAGGGAGAGAACAGGACAGGGAGAGAACAGGACAGGGAGAGAACAGGACAGGGAGAGAACAGGACAGGGAGAGAATAGGACAGGGAGAGAATAGGACAGGTAGAGAACAGGACAGGGAGAGAACAGGACAGGTAGAGAACAGGACAGGGAGAGAACAGGACGGGTAGAGAACAGGACAGGGAGAGAACAGGACGGGTAGAGAACAGGACAGGTAGAGAACAGGACGGGTAGAGAACAGGACAGGGAGAGAACAGGACAGGGAGAGAACAGGACGGGTAGAGAACAGGACAGGGAGAGAATAGGACAGGGAGAGAATAGGACAGGGAGAGAACAGGACAGGGAGGTAGAGAACAGGACAGGTAGAGACCAGGACAGGGAGAGAACAGGACAGGATGAGAACAGGACAGGGAGGGAACAGGACAGGGAGGGAGAGAACAGGACAGGGAGAGAACAGGACGGGTAGAGAACAGGACAGGGAGAGAATAGGACAGGGAGAGAATAGGACAGGGAGAGAACAGGACAGGGAGGTAGAGAACAGGACAGGTAGAGAACAGGACAAGGAGAGAACAGGACAGGGAGAGAACAGGACAGGGAGAGAATAGGACAGGTAGAGAACAGGACAGGGAGAGAACAGGACAGGTAGAGAACAGGACAGGGAGAGAATAGGACAGGGAGAAAATAGGAATGGAGAGAACAGGACAGGGAGGTAGAGAACAGGACAGGTAGAGAACAGGACAAGGAGAGAACAGGACAGGGAGAGAACAGGACAGGGAGAGAATAGGACAGGTAGAGAACAGGACAGGGAGAGAACAGGACAGGTAGATAACAGGACAGGGAGAGAATAGGACAGGGAGAGAACAGTACAGGGAGGTAGAGAACAGGACAGGGAGGTAGAGAACAGGACAGGGACGTAGAGAACAGGACAGGGAGAGAACAGGACAGGATGAGAACAGGACAGGGAGGGAACAGGACAGGGAGGGAGAGAACAGGACAGGGAGAGAACAGGACAGGGAGAGAACAGGACAGGATGAGAACAGGACAGGGAGAGAACAGGACAGGTAGAGAACAGGACAGGTAGAGAACAGGACAGGGAGGGAGAGAACAGGACAGGGAGAGAACAGGACAGGATGAGAACAGGACAGGGAGAGAACAGGACAGGTAGAGAACAGGACAGGTAGAGAACAGGACAGGGAGAGAACAGGACAGGGAGAGAACAGGACAGGGAGAGAACAGGACAGGGAGAGAACAGGACGGGTAGAGAACAGGACAGGGAGAGAACAGGACAGGGAGAGAACAGGACAGGTAGAGAACAGGACAGAGAGAGAACAGGACAGGGAGAGAACAGGACAGGGAGAGAACAGGACGGTTAGAGAACAGGACGGGTAGAGAACAGGACAGGGAGAGAACAGGACAGGGAGAGAACAGGACAGGGAGAGAACAGGACAGGTAGAGAACAGGACAGGTAGAGAACAGGACAGGGAGAGAACAGGACAGGTAGAGAACAGGACAGGTAGAGAACAGGACAGGGAGGGAGAGAACAGGACAGGGAGAGAATAGGACAGGGAGAGAACAGGACAGGGAGAGAAACAGGACAGGGAGAGAACAGGACAGGGAGAGAACAGGACAGGGAGAGAACAGGACAGGGAGAGAACAGGACAGGGAGAGAATAGGACAGGGAGAGAACAGGACAGGGAGGAACAGGACACGGAGAAAACAGGAAGGGTAGAGAACAGAACAGGGAGAGAACAGGACAGGGAGAGAACAGGACGGGTAGAGAACAGGACAGGGAGAGAACAGGACAGGGAGAGAACAGGACGTGTAGAGAACAGGACAGGGAGAGAAAAGGACGGGTAGAGAACAGGACAGGGAGAGAACAGGACAGGGAGAGAACAGGACGGGTAGAGAACAGGACGGTTAGAGAACAGGACAGGGAGAGAACAGGACAGGGGGAGAACAGGACAGGGAGGTAGAGAACAGGACAGGGAGAGAACAGGACAGGGAGAGAACAGGACAGGTAGAGAACAGGACAGGGAGAGAACAGGACAGGGAGAGAACAGGACAGGGAGAGAACAGGACAGGGAGGTAGAGAACAGGACAGGGAGAGAGCAGGACAGGGAGAGAACAGGACAGGTAGAGAACAGGACAGGGAGAGAACAGGACAGGTAGAGAACAGGACAGGGAGAGAATAGGACAGGTAGAGAACAGGACAGGGAGAGAACAGGACGTGTAGAGAACAGGACAGGGAGAGAACAGGACAGGGAGAGAACAGACAGGAGAGAACAGAGAACAGGACAGGGAGAGAACAGGACAGGGAGAGAACAGGACAGGGAGAGAATAGGACAGGGAGAGAATAGGACAGGTAGAGAACAGGACAGGTAGAGAACAGGACAGGGAGAGAACAGGACGGGTAGAGAACAGGACAGGGAGAGAACAGGACGGGTAGAGAACAGGACAGGTAGAGAACAGGACGGGTAGAGAACAGGACAGGGAGAGAAACAGGACAGGGAGAGAACAGGATGGGTAGAGAACAGGACAGGGAGAGAATAGGACAGGGAGAGAATAGGACAGGGAGAGAACAGGACAGGGAGGTAGAGAACAGGACAGGTAGAGAACAGGACAGGGAGAGAACAGGACGGGATGAGAACAGGACAGGGAGGGAACAGGACAGGGAGGGAGAGAACAGGACATGGAGAGAACAGGACAGGGAGAGAACAGGACAGGATGAGAACAGGACAGGGAGAGAACAGGACAGGTAGAGAACAGGACAGGTAGAGAACAGGACGGGGAGGGAGTGAACAGGACAGGGAGAGAACAGGACAGGATGAGAACAGGACAGGGAGAGAACAGGACAGGTAGAGAACAGGACAGGTAGAGAACAGGACAGGTAGAGAACAGGACAGGGGGAGAACAGGACAGGGAGAGAACAGGACAGGGAGAGAACAGGACGGGTAGAGAACAGGACAGGGAGAGAACAGGACAGGGAGAGAACAGGACAGGTAGAGAACAGGACAGGGAGAGAACAGGACAGGGAGAGAACAGGACAGGGAGAGAACAGGACAGGGAGAGAACAGGACGGTTAGAAAACAGGACGGGTAGAGAACAGGACAGGGAGAGAACAGGACAGGGAGAGAACAGGACAGGGAGGGAACAGCACAGGTAGAGAACAGGACAGGTAGAGAACAGGACAGGGATAGAACAGGACAGGTAGAGAACAGGACAGGTAGAGAACAGGACAGGGAGGGAGAGAACAGGACATGTAGAGAACAGGACAGGGAGAGAATAGGACAGGGAGAGAACAGGACAGGGAGAGAACAGGACAGGGAGAGAACAGGACAGGGAGAGAACAGGACAGGGAGAGAACAGGACAGGAGAGAATAGGACAGGGAGAGAACAGGACAGGGCGAGAACAGGACAGGGAGAGAACAGGACGGGTAGAGAACAGGACAGGGAGAGAACAGGACAGGGAGAGAACAGGACGGGTAGAGAACAGGACAGGGAGAGAACAGGACAGGGAGAGAACAGGACGTGTAGAGAACAGGACAGGGAGAGAACAGGACGGGTAGAGAACAGGACAGGGAGAGAACAGGACAGGAGAGAACAGGACAGGGTGAGAACAGGACAGGGAGAGAACAGGACAGGGAGGTAGAGAATAGGACAGGGAGAGAACAGGACAGGGAGAGAACAGGACAGGGAGAGAACAGGACAGGGAGAGAACAGGACGGGTAGAGAACAGGACGGTTAGAGAACAGGACAGGGAGAGAACAGGACAGGGGGATAACAGGACAGGGAGGTAGAGAACAGGACAGGGAAAGAACGGGACAGGGAGAGAACAGGACAGGTAGAGGACAGGACAGGGAGAGAACAGGACAGGGAGAGAACAGGACGGGGAGAGAACAGGACAGGGAGGTAGAGAACAGGACAGGGAGAGAACAGGACAGGTAGAGAACAGGACAGGGAGAGAACAGGACAGGTAGAGAACAGGACAGGGAGAGAATAGGACAGGGAGAGAACAGGACAGGGAGAGAACAGGACGTGTAGAGAACAGGACAGGGAGAGAACAGGACAGGGAGAGAACAGGACAGGGAGAGAACAGGACAGGGAGAGAACAGGACAGGGAGAGAACAGGACAGGGAGAGAATAGGACAGGGAGAGAATAGGACAGGTAGAGAACAGGACAGGAAGAGAACAGGACAGGTAGAGAACAGGACAGGGAGAGAACAGGACGGGTAGAGAACAGGACAGGGAGAGAACAGGACGGGTAGAGAACAGGACAGGGAGGTAGAGAACAGGACAGGTAGAGAACAGGACAGGGAGAGAACAGGACAGGGAGAGAACAGGACAGGGAGAGAATAGGACAGGTAGAGAACAGGACAGGGAGAGAACAGGACAGGTAGAGAACAGGACAGGGAGAGAATAGAACAGGGAGAGAACAGGACAGGGAGGTAGAGAACAGGACAGGGAGGTAGAGAACAGGACAGGGACGTAGAGAACAGGACAGGGAGAGAACAGGACAGGGAGAGAACAGGACAGGGAGAGAATAGGACAGGTAGAGAACAGGACAGGGAGAGAACAGGACGTGTAGAGAACAGGACAGGGAGAGAACAGGACAGGGAGAGAACAGGACAGGGAGAGAACAGGACAGGTAGAGAACAGGACAGGTAGAGAACAGGACAGGGAGAGAACAGGACAGGTAGAGAACAGGACAGGGAGGTAGAGAACAGGACAGGGAGAGAACAGGACAGGGAGAGAACCTTGGTCGACTAATAGTATCTCTGTACAACCTTGGTCCACTAACAGTATCTCTGTACAACCTTGGTCCACTAACAGTATCTCTGTACAACCTTGGTCCGGTAACAGTATCTCTGTACAACCTTGGTCCACTAACAGTATCTCTGTACAACCTTGGTCGACTAATAGTATCTCTGTACAACCTTGGTCCACTAACTGTATCTCTGTACAAACTTGGTCCGGTAACAGTATCTCTGTACAACCTTGGTCCACTAACAGTATCTCTGTACAACCTTGGTCGACTAATAGTATCTCTGTACAACCTTGGTCCACTAACTGTATCTCTGTACAACCTTGGTCCGGTAACAGTATCTCTGTACAACCTTGGTCCACTAACAGTATCTCTGTACAACCTTGGTCCACTAACAGTATCTCTGTACAACCTTGGTCCACTAATAGTATCTCTGTACAACCTTGGTCCACTAACAGTATCTCTGTACAACCTTGGTCGACTAATAGTATCTCTGTACAACCTTGGTCCGGTAACAGTATCTCCCTTTTCTTGTATGTGATCATCTTTTTGTGATGTCTCATCTCGTCTCAGTTAATCTCCTGTGGGCAGATTCTGTATGTAGACCGAAGAATCTCCCGGGACTGAATTGGATGTGTGTCTCTCTCTCGGTCAACTACCAACAAGTCCTTTCAAGCTGAGCCATTCATCAAACTCTGCTTCTATTGTTTATGGGCTGTATGGATGATGCCAAGACACACACACACACAGAGACACTGTGGGCTGTATGGATTATACCCACAGCCAGGCTAGATAGATAGTTGGCAGAGATACTAAACAATCTGTCTTAGATAGTGTCATACTATAGTGTAGTACTACAACCACTCCTTTAAGAAAGGCAAATTGTGTCAAAAGTAGTGCACTACATAAGGAATAGGTTGCCATTTGGGGCGCATGTCAACCTTGTCTGTGGTTAGTATGATGCTAGCTCCAGTTAGCTGTGGTTAGTATGATGATAGCTCCAGTTAGCTGTGGTTAGTATGATGATAGCTACAGTTAGCTGTGGTTAGTATGATGATAGCTCCAGTTAGCTGTGGTTAGTATGATGATAGCTACAGTTAGCTGTAGTTAGTATGATGCTAGCTCCAGTTAGCTGTGGTTAGTATGATGTTGACTACAATAGCTGTGGTTAGTATGATGTTGACTACAGTTAGCTGTGGTTAGTATGATGTTGACTACAGTTAGCTGTGGTTAGTATGATGATAGCTACAGTTAGCTGTGGTTAGTATGATGATAGATGATAGCTACAGTTAGCTGTGGTTAGTATGATGCTGACTACAATAGCTGTGGTTAGTATGATGGTAGCTACAGTTAGCTGTAGTTAGTATGATGATAGCTCCAGTTAGCTGTAGTTAGTATGATGGTAGCTCCAGTTAGCTGTGGTTAGTATGATGATAGCTACAGTTAGCTGTAGTTAGTATGATGATAGCTCCAGTTAGCTGAGGTTAGTATAATGCTGGCTACAGTTAGCTGTAGTTAGTATGATGCTAGCTCCAGTTAGCTGTGGTTAGTATGATGCTGACTACAGTTAGCTGTGGTTAGTATGATGTTGACTACAGTTAGCTGTGGTTAGTATGATGTTGACTACAGTTAGCTGTGGTTAGTATGATGCTGACTACAGTTAGCTGTGGTTAGTATGATGTTGACTACAGTTAGCTGTGGTTAGTATGATGTTGACACACAGTGTGTGTGTGTGTGTGTGTGTGTGCGTGTGTGCGTGCATGCGTGCGTGTCTGTGTGTGTGTGTGTGTGTGTGTGTGTGTGTGTCTGTGTGTGTGTGTGTGTGTGTGTGTGTGTGTGTGTGTGTGTGTGTGTGTGTGTGTGTGTGTGTGTGTCTGTGTGTGTGTGTGTGTGTGTGTGTGTGTGTGTGTGTGTGTGTGTGTGTGTGTGTGTGTGTGTGTGTGTGTGTGTGTGTGTGTGTGTGTGTGTGTGGTGTGTGTGTGTGTGTGTCTGTGTGTGTGTGTGTGTGTGTGTGTGTGTGTGTGTGTGTGTGTGTTCTTGCTGTCATTCTTCCTTGTATATGATTGTAGTGAGGCGAGCTCTAACGTATTGTCAACAACTACACTACTGTGAACAGACTGCTTTCTACAGTTTTATACTGTATTTTTCAGTGGTTCAATAAACGCAAGAATGAAGCAATTTTCCCATTGTTTTCAGATTCCATATCTCTCACAGGATACGTCCCAAGTGGCACTCTGGTCAAAAGTAGTGCACTAAATATGGAATAGGGTGCCAATCTGGTCAAAAGTAGTGCACTAAATATGGAATAGGGTGCTACTCTGGTCAAAAGTAGTGCACTAAATATGGAATAGGGTGCCACTCTGGTCAAAAGTAGTGCACTAAATATGGAATAGGGTGTCACTTTGGTCAAAAGTAGTGCACTAAATATAGAATAGGGTGCCACTTTGGTCAAAAGTAGTGCCCTAAATATGGAATTGGGTGCCACTCTGGTCAAAAGTAGTGCACTAAATATGGAATAGGGTGCCACTCTGGTCAAAAGTAGTGCACTAAATATGGAATAGGGTGCCACTCTGGTCAAAAGTAGTGCACTAAATATGGGTGCCACTCAGGTCAAAAGTAGTGCACTAAATATGGAATAGGGTGCCAATCTGGTCAAAAGTAGTGCACTAAATATGGAATAGGGTGTCACTTTGGTCAAAAGTAGTGCACTAAATATGGAATAGGGTGCCAATCTGGTCAAAAGTAGTGCACTAAATATGGAATAGGGTGTCACTTTGGTCAAAAGTAGTGCACTAAATATGGAATAGGGTGCCATTTGGGATGTTTACACAGTCTGTATGTTCCAGAATCCCTGCTGCATATCGAGACCATTAATCACGCAGATGGAAATGAAACCTGTATGGCTTCACACAGAGTATAAATGGTGTATTCTTCACACGGAGTGACTGGATAAATGTTTGACAGCTCTCGGAATATTTCACTTTCTCACCGAAAGAGAAATCAAAATGAAACAAAGCAACAACAACAACAAAAGTGAAAGCCAGATAAATGATTGATTTAGTCTCTTTGTTTACCTTTTGGTTGTGTTAATGGGAGATGTGAAGACCCCACAGGGCACTGAGTAAACAGTTTCCTGTACTAGTCTGGAAATAATAAATGGGAGATGTGAAGACCCCACAGGGCACTGAGTAAACAGTTTCCTGTACTAGTCTGGAAATAATAAATGGGAGATGTGAAGACCCCACAGGGCACTGAGTAAACAGTTTCCTGTACTAGTCTGGAAATAATAAATGGGAGATGTGAAGACCCCACAGGGCACTGAGTAAACAGTTTCCTGTACTAGTCTGGAAATAATAAATGGGAGATGTGAAGACCCCACAGGGCACTGAGTAAACAGTTTCCTGTACTAGTCTGGAAATAATAAATGGGAGATGTGAAGACCCCACAGGGCACTGAGTAAACAGTTTCCTGTACTAGTCTGGAAATAATAAATGGGAGATGTGAAGACCCCACAGGGCACTGAGTAAACAGTTTCCTGTACTAGTCTGGAAATAATAAATGGGAGATGTGAAGACCCCACAGGGCACTGAGTAAACAGTTTCCTGTACTAGTCTGGAAATAATAAATGGGAGATGTGAAGACCCCACAGGACACTGAGTAAACAGTTTCCTGTACTAGTCTGGAAATAATAATGTATGCACACCTTCTGACAAGGTTAATTAAATCTGCATCCTGTCTTCCTGATACACGACTTCTTTCCCTAGACGAAAAGCAAAGAAAAGTTTCCACTGAAGTAGTCTGGAGCCTTAGTCAGGGAACCTAAATTCACTTTTCATCCATGCTCCTACAGTTTTATTTTTTTAACCAATCACTTTGGCACTAATTTCAGAAACTTGATGTCATTTTTCAAAATCCTAGATCCAAAACTCACCAACCGATGATCAAAATGTTTTGTTTTTGTTTTTTTACTCTTAACACTTTTTCCAATTGCTTGGATACAATCCACATAAAGCTAAGATCATTTGTTCGTTGGACTAAAATCCCCTGTTCAAAATGACACAACTACCATTTCAAAATGCAATTCATATGTTACATCTGAGATGACTGTCTTATTCATTTTTTTATTAAAAACATTTTTTCTCACCTTTATTTAACCAGGTAGGCTAGTTTAGAACACCTTTATTTAACCAGGTAGGCTAGTTGAGAACACCTTTATTTAACCAGGTAGGCTAGTTGAGAACACCTTTATTTAACCAGGTAGGCTAGTTGAGAACACCTTTATTTAACCAGGTAGGCTAGTTGAGAACACCTTTATTTAACCAGGTAGGCTAGTTGAGAACACCTTTATTTAACCAGGTAGGCTAGTTGAGAACACCTTTATTTAACCAGGTAGGCTAGTTGAGAACACCTTCATTTAACCAGGTAGGCTAGTTGAGAACACCTTTATTTAACCAGGTAGGCTAGTTGAGAAGACCTTTATTTAACCAGGTAGGTTAGTTGAGAACACCTTTATTTAACCAGGTAGGCTAGTTGAGAACACCTTTATTTAACCAGGTAGGCTAGTTGAGAACACCTTTATTTAACCAGGTAGGCTAGTTGAGAAGACCTTTATTTAACCAGGTAGGCTAGTTGAGAACACCTTTATTTAACCAGGTAGGCTAGTTGAGAACACCTTTATTTAACCAGGTAGGCTAGTTGAGAACAAGTTCTAATTTACAACTGCGACCTGGCCAAGATAAAGCAAAACAGTGCGACACAAACAACAACATTAAATAAACAAGCGTACAGTCAATAACACAATAGAGTGAAGTCTATATGTGTGCAAATGGCGTGAGGAGGTAAGGCAATAAATAGGCCGTAGTGGAGAAGTAATTACAATTTATCTGATTATCACTGGAATGACAGATGAGCAGATGATGATGTGCAAGTAGAAATACTGGTTTGCAAAATAGCAGCAAAGTAAATAAATAGAGTATGGGGATGAGGTAGATAGATTGGGTGGGCTATTTACAGATGGACTATGTACAGCTGCAGCGATTGGATAGCTGTTCAGGTCGCTGATGTTTAATGTTAGAGAGGGAGATATACAGTAAGTCTCCAGCTTCAGAGATTTTTGCAATTCGTTCCAATCGCTGGCAGCAGAGAACTGGAAGGAAAGGCGGCCATTTCATTACAAGGATCTAACTATCAATTGATACAACTGCTCAAAATGATGAGTACCTGTTGCATAACTCTTAACGCATAGTTTTATGGGAAATTAACAGACAATATTCCATGTTTAGATCAAGTTTCAGGATACCGAGATCCATTGACACCAATTACAGGGGACCATGAACCAATTGGACTACATTATCTATGGATGTAATAGCACTAATGTCAGAACCTTGATGTCATTTTTCAAAACTCGAGACACAAAACTCACAACCGATGATCAAAATGCACATTTTTCAAAACTCTTAACACTTTTTCCAATTGCTTGGATACAATCCACATAAAGCTAAGATCATTTGTTCGTTGGACTAAAATCACCTGTTCAAAATGACACAACTTAACATCAAAGTATTACCATTTCAAAATGCAATTCACACATTACATCTGAGAGGACTGTCTATTCATTTCATTACAATGATCTAACTATCAGATTGATACAACTGCTCAAAATGATAAGTAACTGTTGCATTACTCTTAATGCATAGTTTTATGGAAACTGACAAACAATATTCCATGTTTAGATCATGAAAGTTTCAGGATAACGAGATCCGTTGGCACCAATTACCGTGGAACATGAACCAATTGGACTACATTATCTATGGATGTAATGTTTCATCATTATTCTTTATCAGACACTGTTTCTATGGTCCCATGTACCACTTTTCCAGACCATGTTTTCAGATTTGACATTACTGTACACTCACCGGCCACTTTATTAGGTACACCTATCTAGTACTGGGTAGAACCCTCTTCTGCCTCCACAACAGCCTGAAATATTCATGGTGTTGTACGTTTAGAGATGCCCAACTGCACACCACTGTTTTAAACAGCTGTTATTTGAGCATTTGTGGCCTTTCTGTTATCCTGAATGAGTCTGGACATTCTCCTCTGACCCCTCTCATTAACAAGGTGTTTTGCCCACAGAACTGCCGCTCACTGAATGTGTTTTGTTTATCGCACCATTCTCTGTCAACTCTAGAGACTGTAGTGTGTCTCTGTAAACTCTAGAGACTGTAGTGTGTCTCTGTAAACTCTAGAGACTGTAGTGTGTCTCTGTAAACTCTAGAGACTGTAGTGTGTCTCTGTAAACTCTAGAGACTGTAGTGTGTCTCTGTAAACTCTAGAGACTGTAGTGTGTCTCTGTAAACTCTAGAGACTGTAGTGTGTCTCTGTAAACTCTAGAGACTGTTGTAGTGAGTAAAAATCCCAGGAGGGCAGCTGTTATCTGAGAGGCTGGAATCACCATGTGTGGCATCAACAATCATACCACTGTCAAAGTTTCTTAGATTACTCATCTTGCCTGTTCTAATGTTTGGTCGAACAACATCTAAAGCTCTCTACTCTATATACCCCTATATATTGGGTTGCAGGCAGCCATATG
>NC_034192.2:64732564-64755064 GCF_002021735.2 Oncorhynchus kisutch
TAAGGGTGAGGGGGTTAGTGGGTGAGGGGGTTAGTGGGTGAGGGGGTGAGGGGTTAGGGGTTAGTGGGTGAGGGGGTTAGGGTTCAGGGGGTGAGGGGTATTTGTGACAGGATGACAGGACTGTAAATACCCAGACGTGATCATGTTAAACTACGACATGTCCGATATACCGTTGCATGGTGTAGAAACAGACTGGTAGAGACAGTATCTGATATATCTGATATATCTGATATAGAATCAGACTGGTACAGACAGTATTTGTATCTGATATAGTGTAGCTACACTGTCTGTACCAGTCTGATTCTATATCAGATGTATCAGATACTGTCTGTACCAGTCTGATTCTACACCAAGCTACACTATATCAGATACTGTCTGTACCAGTCTGATTCTACACCAAGCTACACTATATCAGATACTGTCTGTACCCATCTGTTTCTACACCAAGCTACACTATATCAGATACTGTCTGTACCAGTCTGTTTCTACACCAAGCTACACTATATCAGATACTGTCTGTACCCATCTGTTTCTACACCAAGCTACACTATATCAGATACTGTCTGTACCAGTCTGTTTCTACACCAAGCTACACTATATCTGATACTGTCTGTACCCATCTGTTTCTACACCAAGCTACACTATATCAGATACTGTCTGTACCAGTCTGTTTCTACACCAAGCTACACTATATCAGATACTGTCTGTACCCATCTGTTTCTACACCAAGCTACACTATATCAGATACTGTCTGTACCAGTCTGATTCTATATCAGATATATCAGATACTGTCTGTACCAGTCTGTTTCTACACCAAGCTACACTATATCAGATACTGTCTGTACCAGTCTGATTCTATATCAGATATATCAGATACTGTCTGTACCAGTCTGTTCCTACACCATGCTACACTATATCAGATACTGTCTGTACCAGTCTGTTCCTACACCAAGCTACACTATATCAGATACTGTCTGTACCAGTCTGATTCTATATCAGATATATCAGATACTGTCTGTACCAGTCTGTTCCTACACCATGCTACACTATATCAGATACTGTCTGTACCAGTCTGATTCTACACCAAGCTACACTATATCAGATACTGTCTGTACCAGTCTGATTCTATATCAGATATATCAGATACTGTCTGTACCAGTCTGTTCCTACACCAAGCTACACTATATCAGATACTGTCTGTACCAGTCTGTTCCTACACCAAGCTACACTATATCAGATACTGTCTGTACCAGTCTGTTCCTACACCAAGCTACACTATATCAGATACTGTCTGTACCAGTCTGTTCCTACACCAAGCTACACTATATCAGATACTGTCTGTACCAGTCTGTTCCTACACCAAGCTACACTATATCAGATACTGTCTGTACCAGTCTGTTCCTACACCAAGCTACACTATATCAGATACTGTCTGTACCAGTCTGTTCCTACACCAAGCTACACTATATCAGATACTGTCTGTACCAGTCTGTTCCTACACCAAGCTACACTATATCAGATACTGTCTGTACCAGTCTGTTCCTACACCAAGCTACACTATATCAGATACTGTCTGTACCAGTCTGTTTCTACACCATGCAACGATATATTGCCTTGAGAAGTTACCTGCATAATACCACTACTTATTAAATGTAACTGCTGCTGTAAAATACCTTTGATTCTGTGGCGACTCCTTCAAGACTGTTGGAAAAGCATTCCAGTTGAAGCTGGTTGAGAGAATGCCAAGAGTGTGCAAAGCTGTCATCAGGGCAAAGGGTGGCTACTTTGAAGAATCTCAAATATTAAAATATATTTTGATTTGTTTAACACTTTTTTTTTGGTTACTACATGATTCCATATGTGTTATTTCATAGTGTTGATGTCTTCACTATTATTCTACAATGTAGAAAATAGTAAAAATAACGAAAAACCCTTGAATGAGTCGGTGTATGCTAACTTTTGACTGGTACTGTATATACTGTACTCATCTCTTCTACTGTTGTCATTACTATGTCCATAGAGTGTGAGACCAGGTTATGGTGCATTAGATACGAAACCATAAAATATCTCATCGATCTCTATTTTTGATGCATGAAATGAATTGTATTTGTCACATAATGCCGAATGCCACAGGCGTAGGCTTTACCGTGAAACGTTGACTAAATTCCCTTACGGGGTTACAAACATAAACCAGTCAGGCTAAACATTTTTAAACATTCATGCCAAGTGGTTAAGGATGTGTGTGTTGTGTGGGGGGGGGGAACAGAGTCTGACTGCAACACAAAGCACACAGTCATAAAACATTCAACATCATTGTGACATCAGCGTGACATCGCTACAACAAAAGGACTGTCGCCAGGGAGACATAGAGCAGGATGCCATTTTGTGGTGAAGAAGTCAAAGTAGGTTGGAGGGGGAACCATTGCTATTGTTAGAAAAATGGTAGGAAGTGTTTTGAAATACAGTGAATAGATATTTAACTGTTGTGAGAATTTTTTGGGACACACTCACAAGAGAGATGAGGTATTTATGTTGTCTATTGTCTGAGAAACAGAAGAAGGAAATATCAACAGGCTTCACACTACATACTGCACACTGCATACAGTATACTCTATACTACATACTGCACACTGCATACAGTATACTCTATACTACATACTGCACACTGCATACAGTATACTCTATACTACATACTGCACACTGCATACAGTATACTCTATACTACATACTGCACACTGCATACAGTATACTCTATACTACATACTGCACACTGCATACAGTATACTCTATACTACATACTGCACACTGCATACAGTATACTCTATACTACATACTGCACACTGCATACAGTATACTCTATACTACATACTGTATACTCTATACTACATACTGCACACTGCATACAGTATACTCTATACTACATACTGCACACTGCATACAGTATACACTATACTACATACTGTATACTGTATACTACATACTGCACACTGCATACAGTATACTCTATACTACATACTGCACACTGCATACAGTATACTCTATACTACATACTGCACACTGCATACAGTATACTCTATACTACATACTGCACACTGCATACAGTATACTCTATACTACATACTGTATACTCTATACTACATACTGCACACTGCATACAGTATACCCTATACTACATACTGCACACTGCATACAGTATACTCTATACTACATACTCTATACTACATACTGCACACTGCATACAGTATACTGCATACTACATACTCTATACTACATACTCTATACTACATACTGCACACTGCATACAGTATACTGCATACTACATACTGCACACTGCATACAGTATACTCTATACTACATACTCTATACTACATACTGCACACTGCATACAGTATACTGCATACTACATACTCTATACTACATACTGCACACTGCATACAGTATCCTGCATACTACATACTCTATACTACATACTCTATACTACATACTGCACACTGCATACAGTATACTCTATACTACATACTGCACACTGCATACAGTATACTCTATACTGCATACTGCACACTGCATACAGTATACTCTATACAGTATACTCTATACTGCATACTGTATACTGCATACTGTATACTGCATACTGTATACTGCACACTGCATACAGTATACTGCATACTGTATACTGCATACTGTATACTGCATACTGTATACTGCACACTGCATACAGTATACTCTATACTGTATACTCTATACTGTATACTCTATACTGCATACTGTATACTGCACACTGCATACAGTATACTCTATACTGCATACTGTATACTGCATACTGTATACTGCATACTGCATACTGTATACTCTATACTGCATACTGTATACTGCATACTGCATACTGCATACTGTATACTCAATACTGCATACTGTATACTGCATACTGTATACTCTATACTGCATACTGTATACTCTATACTGCATACTGTATACTGCATACTGTATACTGCATACTGTATACTCTATACTGCATACTCTATACTGCATACTGTATACTCTATACTGCATACTGTATACTGCATACTGCATACTGTATACTGCATACTGTATACTGCATACTGTATACTGCATACTGTATACTCTATACTGCATACTGTATACTGCATACTGTATACTCTATACTGCATACTGTATACTCTATACTGCATACTGTATACTGCATACTGTATACTGCATACTGTATACTGCATACTGTATACTGCATACTGTATACTGTATACTCTATACTGCATACTGTATACTGCATACTGTATACTCTATACTGCATACTGTATACTCTATACTGCATACTGTATACTGCATACTGTATACTGCATACTGTATACTGCATACTGTATACTGCATACTGTATACTCTATACTGCATACTGTATACTGCATACTGTATACTCTATACTGCATACTGTATACTCTATACTGCATACTGTATACTGCATACTGCATACTGTATACTGCATACTGTATACTGTATACTCTATACTGTATACTCTATACTGCATACTGTATACTGCATACTGTATACTGTATACTCTATACTGCATACTGTATACTCTATACTGTATACTGTATACTCTATACTGCATACTGTATACTGCATACTGTATACTCTATACTGCATACTGTATACTGTATACTGTATACTGCATACTGCATACTTTATACTGCATACTATATACTGTATACTGCATACTGCATACTGTATACTGTATACTCTATACTGCATACTGTATACTCTATACTGTATACTCTATACTGCATACTGCATACTTTATACTGCATACTATATACTGTATACTGCATACTGCATACTTTGTACTGCATACTATATACTGCATACTGCATACTGTATACTGCATACTCTATACTGCATACTGTATACTGTATACTGTATACTGTATACTGCATACTGTATACTGCATACTGCAGACCCTGAGAAAAGACCAGGGTGGTTCAACCCCAGCAGGAGCCCAAAATATATTTGGTATCTCAGAATGTTCTGTTCAGGGCCCTATTCCCTATATAGTACACTACTTTAGACCAGAGCCCTATTCCCTATATAGTGCACTACTTTAGACCAGGGCCCTATTCCCTATATAGTACACTACTTTAGACCAGAGCCCTATTCCCTATATAGTGCACTACTTTAGACCAGAGCCCTATTCCCTATATAGTACACTACCTTAGACCAGAGCCCTATTCCCTATATAGTGCACTACTTTAGACCAGAGCCCTATTCCCTATATAGTGCACTACTTTAGACCAGAGCCCTATTCCCTATATAGTGCACTACTTTAGACCAGAGCCCTATTCCCTATATAGTGCACTACTTTAGACCAGGGCCATATTCCCTATATAGTGGTACTACTATAGACCAGAGCCCTATTCCCTATATAGTGCACTACTTTAGACCAGAGCCCTATTCCCTATATAGTGCACTACTTTAGACCAGGGCCATATTCCCTATATAGTGGTACTACTATAGACCAGAGCCCTATTCCCTATATAGTGCACTACTTTAGACCAGAGCCCTATTCCCTATATAGTGCACTACTTTAGACCAGGGCCATATTCCCTATATAGTGGTACTACTATAGACCAGAGCCCTATTCCCTATATAGTGCACTACTTTAGACCAAGGCCCTATTCCCTATATAGTGCACTACTTTAGACCAGAGCCCTATTCCCTATATAGTGCACTACTTTAGACCAGAGCCCTATTCCCTATTTGCCGTTTTAAAGCACATTTCCTGCAATTCTATACATTTTGCCATGAGACAGAATGTCACGACTCCGACCGAAGGTGGCTCCCCTTCCCGTTCGGGTGGCGCTCGGCGGTCGTCGTCGTCGGCCTACTAGCTGCTACTGATTCTTTCCTCCCCTCCTTATGTGTTTATTGAGTACACCTGTTTTGAGTTGGGTATAATTAGTGAGGCTTTATTAGTCAGCCGGCCCGCCTGGTTCTTTGTGCGGGATTAATTATTGTGACCTTCTGTTTTGTGTAACTTGTGCGCACGTCTGTGGGTTACGTGTTTTCACATTTCGTGGGTTTTGCTGGACAGTTTAAGTCCCCGTGTTTGGGGCGTTTTTTTTGTTATACGCCCTGTGTTTTCGTGGGGTTGGCTTATGTTCGCCGTGTTGTGCATTAAAGTAGTGTAACAGTATAACTTTAGACCGTCCCCTCGTCCATATCCGGGCGCGAACCCTATACAGTGCACTACTTTTGATGACAATATCAGTGCACTACATAGGAAATAGGGTGAAATTTAGGATGCAGATAGGTGACGGTTGACCACACTTCATCTGTGTCCTGGAGGAAAGAATGAGCCCTCCCTCGTCTGTGACTTGGCATAGTTATCCTAACTAGATGGACCTCGTCTGTGACTTGGCATAGTTATCCTAACTAGATGGACCTCGTCTGTGACTTGGCATAGTTATCCTAACCAAATGCACCTAGTCTGTGACTTGGCATAGTTATCCTAACCAAATGCACCTCGTCTGTGACTTGGCATAGTTATCCTAACCAAATGCACCTAGTCTGTGACTTGGCATAGTTATCCTAACCAAATGCACCTCGTCTGTGACTTGGCATAGTTATCCTAACCAAATGCACCTCGTCTGTGACTTGGCATAGTTATCCTAACCAAATGCACCTCGTCTGTGACTTGGCATAGTTATCCTAACCAAATGCACCTCGTCTGTGACTCGGCATAGTTATCCTAACCAAATGCACCTCGTCTGTGACTTGGCATAGTTATCCTAACCAAATGCACCTCGTCTGTGACTTGGCATAGTTATCCTAACCAAATGCACCTCGTCTGTGACTTGGCATAGTTATCCTAACCAAATGCACCTCGTCTGTGACTTGGCATAGTTATCCTAACCAAATGCACCTCGTCTGTGACTTGGCATAGTTATCCTAACCAAATGCACCTAGTCTGTGACTTGGCATAGTTATCCTAACCAAATGCACCTCGTCTGTGACTTGGCATAGTTATCCTAACCAAATGCACCTCGTCTGTGACTTGGCATAGTTATCCTAACCAAATGCACCTCGTCTGTGACTTGGCATAGTTATCCTAATACTATATCAGAGGACATGAGGACATTGTGCAATATTTAGTTTCTAACTAATGTCTGAGTCTTTAAAGGAAATTAAGTTAATGTATATATAATTTGATATACAGAAGAATAACTGTCTTGTGATTTAGATTATCTTGTTTGATATTGTAAATTCACCTCGTCGGTGACCTGCTGCTCCAGTTTCAACTGTTCTGCCTGTGGCTATGGAACCGTGGGCCTGTTCACTAGACGTGCTTCCTGTCCCAGACCTGCTGTTTTCAACTCTCTAGAGACAGCAGGAGCAGTAGAGATACTCTGAATGATCGGCTATGAAAAGCCAACTGACATTTACTCCTGAGGTGCTGACCTGTTGCACCCTCGACAACTACTGTGATTATTATTATTTGACCCTGCTGGTCATCTATGAACATTTGAACATCTTGGCCATGTTCTGTTATAATCTCCACCCGGCACAGCCAGAAGAGGACTGGCCACCCCACATAGCCTGGTTCCTCTCTAGGTTTCTAATCTCCACCCAGCACAGCCAGAAGAGGACTGGCCACCCCTCACAGCCTGGTTCCTCTTTACCTGGCACAGCCAGAAGAGGACTGGCCACCCCACATAGCCTGGTTCCTCTCTAGGTTTCTTCCTAGGTTTTTCCTAGCCACCGTGCTTCTACACCTGCATTGCTTACTGTTTGGGGTTTTAGGCTGGGTTTCTGTACAGCACTTTGAGATATCAGCTGATGTACGAAGGGCTTTATAAATACATTTGATTTGATTTGGTTGGTGACTTGGCATAGTTATCCTAACTAGATGCTCTCACCCTGACTCACTTAAGCCCGAATGAGTCCTTGGTGTTGTTAATTATTTTGGATTCTCATCAGAAAAGCAGAACTTAATATTTGGTACAGAGACCTTTTGTTTGCAATTACAGAGATGATTGACCGTCATCTTGAACTTCTTCCATTTTCTAATATTTGCGCCAACAGTTGTTGCCTTCTCACCAAGCTGCATGCCTATTGTCCTGTAGCCCATCCCAGCCTTGTGCAGGTCTACAATTTTATCCCTGATGTCCTTACACAGCTCTCTGGTCTTGGCCATTGTGGAGAGGTTGGAGTCTGTTTGATTGAGTGTGTGGACAGGTGTCTTTTATACAGGTAACGAGTTCAAACAGGTGCAGTTAATACAGGTAATGAGTGGAGAACAGGGGGGATTCTTAAAGAAAAACAAACAGGTCTGTGAGAGCTGGAATTCTTACTGGTTGGTAGGTGATCAAATACTTATGTCATGCAATAAAATGCAAATTAATTACTTAAAAATCATACAATGTGATTTTCTGGATTTTTACCTATGATAAAAATTACAGACCTCTACATGCTTTGTAAGTAGGGAAACCTGCAAAATCAGCAGTGTATCAAATACTTGTTCTCCCCACTGTATATACTAGGCGGTGTCAGATGAAAGCCCATAAAATTGTCAGAGAGACCAGTCACCCTAGTCATAGCCTGTTTTCTCTGCTTCCGCTCTCCCCACTGTATGTGTAAGTGTGTATGTGTAAGTGTGTATGTGTAAGTGTGTATATGTAAGTGTGTAAGTGTGTATATGTAAGTGTGTAAGTGTGTATATGTAAGTGTGTAAGTGTGTATATGTAAGTGTGTATATGTAAGTGTGTATATGTAAGTGTGTATATGTAAGTGTGTATATGTAAGTGTGTAAGTGTGTATATGTAAGTGTGTATATGTAAGTGTGTATATGTAAGTGTGTAAGTGTGTATATGTAAGTGTGTAAGTGTGTATATGTAAGTGTGTAAGTGTGTATATGTAAGTGTGTAAGTGTGTATATGTAAGTGTGTGTGTGTAAGTGTGTATATGTAAGTGTGTGTGTTTATGTGTGTATGTATAAGTTTGTGTGTCTTCCTGGCCATAATAAGTTATTCAGAAAGCAGGAAACAAAAGCAAAGGTATATTTCACAAATATCACATCCTCTTTCCGGAAAATGACGATCCCGTTGAAAGGAAAATCAGAGTTGACTCTATGTGTGGCCGTTGTGCTCTGTCAAAACTCACAATGGTCAACAACAAAACTATTTACGAAAGAATAACCAAATGTGCCTTCTTTTCCCAAATGTTATTTATCTTTTTGTGTTTATTTTCATCTTCATTTCATCTTCTGTAGTTTTTACAGTAAATGGGTCTGCTCTCGGCAATATCCCCTCCTTTTACAGAGCTACATGTTGAACTGCTTAAACGCTCAGCCAATGTGTTTGATGAATTAGAAGTAAGTTAGCTCATTTCGCTGGCTGAATGCAAATGCACTGATTATAGGCTCAGGAGACCGGTAGAAAAATGAAAGCATCATATATATTCTAAAACATTCCAGCAGTGTTTTATATTTAAGAAATCTATTTGGGATAGAAGCACATTTCTATGAATACATTGTTTGCAATTTCTTTTATTCAACTTCGTGGAACTGAGAGAGACAGAGTGGGGAGAGAGAGAAGAAAGAGAGAGGGAGAGAGAGCAGGAGAAACAGAGAGAGAGAGGGAGAGAGATAATGAGAGAGAGAGGGAGAGAGAAGCAGAGAGAGAATGAGAGAGATGAAGCTAGCATCATAGTGTGTCTGTGCCCATTTGAACCCGTCAATCAGAAAACCTTCCATTTAGAATGTCTTTCATTATTTACAGGATGACGAAGATGATTGAAATACTTTGTGTGTTCTCTCTGAGCGTAGCAGCGTCAAAGCTCTCTGAATGAAATGTAAGCAAATCAAGAAACTCTTGTGGCTTTGTCAAGGTTGCGATCCATATCTGTGATTCAAATGAGCACCCTATTCCCTATATAGTGCACTACTTGTGACCAGAACCATATGGGAAGTAGTGCACTATAAAGAGAAAAGAGTGCTATTTGGGACATAGAATACGGTGCGACTCCTTTAGTGTCCAGACCTTATGAAAGTTTCCTAGTATATCCTTAAACTGGTAACAAATCACATCTAGTGATACAAAACATGATATTGTGGGAGAATAACAAACCTTACAATGAATGACAATGCATTTCTTAGCCTCTATAAATGTTAAGTTACACAGTTCCTTCAGATAACAGTCTCCAGTATCAATAATTTTCAAGCATATATAGAGAAGAAGGGAGAATCTGTGATGAGATAAAATAACTCTCTTTGCCAGAACTTAGCCAGACTTCACAAGACCAGAACATATGCAAATATGTCCCATTTTGTATTTTACACCTCCAGCAGAGGAATTACATTTCTGAGTGAGTGATATTCAGTTACACTGGCATTGAGTACTTCCTATGGATGGTCTTAAACTGTAGTAATCTATGTCTGAGATGAAATTATATTATAAAATTAATAATAAGTAATTATATGAACATGACTGGACATTCAAACACATCTGTATCCATTCATCATCATCAATAGCTTCTCCCAGGTCTTCCTCACATTTTTGTTTTGCATATTTTGTGTCATTGGGAAAAAAAACTCTATCATCAACCCATGATACAGTTTGGAAATCAACTTTAGAGGTTTGACAGAAAAAATAAAAATAAAAATAACAAAAATAACATCTGGCTGGTCCAGTGTTTGTTGCACAGAGAGAATAAAGTGTATCTGAGGAAATGAACCTCACCTCCATCACAGACTGGTCTTCCTTGACCCTGCCCGACCCTGCTGAGACCGCTGTCACAATCGGATCCTCCTAAAATGAGGCATGACAAATAATTATATTGGTGTACATTTATACATTATATTATCCAAGAATAGATTCAATGGTTCAGTAATTGAAATGACCATTATTCTCAGATCCCTGTAGCTTTAAGCTTAAGCTTAAAAAGGCTAATGCAGGCAATGGTGGAAAGTACTTATGTAAAAAAATACTTTAAAGTACTACTTAAGTCATTTTTTTATGGTATCTATACTTTACTTTACAATTTATTCTGTTGACAACTTTTACTTTTATTTCACTAAATTCCTGAAGAAAATAATCTACTTTTTACTCCTTACATTTTCCCTGACATCCAAAAGTACATTTTGAATGCTTAGCAGGACAGGAAAATGGTCTAATTCACACACTTATCAAGAGAACATCCCTGGTCATCTCTATAATTCCTCTGATTTGGCAGACTCACTAAACACAAATGCTTAGTTTGTAAATTATGTCTGAGTGTTGAAGTCTGCCTTGGCTATACATTTAAAAAAACAAGACAATCATGTCGTCCGGTTTGCTTAATATAAGGAATTTTACATTTTATATTTTTGATACTTCAGTATATTTTAGCGATTACATTTACTTTTGATACTTAACTAAATTTAAAACCAAATACTTTTAGACTTTTAACTCAAGTAGTATTTTACTAGGTCACTTTTAGTATAACAGTAGGGTACGTTTCCACCCCTGACTGTTCGTCTACCCATCAAATCAAGATCTTGTATTATTCACTAATATTGTTAATATACTGCAAAATTCACCTGAGCTCTGTAAACCGGTCTTCCCTGTCTGTCTGATCCTGCTGGTACCCCTGTCACCATCTGATCCTGCTGGTACCCCTGTCTGTCTGATCCTGCAGGTACTCCTGTCACCACCCTGCTGGTACCCCTGTCACCATCTGATCCTGCTGGTACCCCTGTCACCATCTGATCCTGCTGGTACCCCTGTCACCATCTGATCCTGCTGGTACCCCTGTCACCATCTGATCCTGCTGGTACCCCTGTCACCATCTGATCCTGCTGGTACCCCTGTCACCATCTGATCCTGCTGGTACCCCTGTCACCATCTGATCCTGCTGGTACCCCTGTCTGTCTGATCCTGCAGGTACACCTGTCACCACCCTGCTGGTACCCCTGTCACCACCCTGCTGGTACCCCTGTCACCATCTGATCCTGCTGGTACCCCTGTCACCATCTGATCCTGCTGGTACCCCTGTCTGTCTGATCCTGCAGGTACTCCTGTCACCACCCTGCTGGTACCCCTGTCACCACCCTGCTGGCACCCCTGTCACCATCTGATCCTGCTGGTACCCCTGTCACCATCTGATCCTGCTGGTACCCCTGTCACCATCTGATCCTGCTGGTACCCCTGTCACCATCTGATCCTGCTGGTACCCCTGTCCCACCCTGCTGGTACCCCTGTCACCACCCTGCTGGTACCCCCTGTCACCATCTGATCCTGCTGGTACCCCTGTCCCCACCCTGCTGGTACCCGTGTCACCATCTGATCCTGCTGGTACCCCTGTCACCATCTGATCCTGCTGGTACCCCTGTCACCATCTGATCCTGCTGGTACCCCTGTCCCCACCCTGCTGGTACCCCTGTCACCACCCTGCTGGTACCCGTGTCACCATCTGATCCTGCTGGTACCCCTGTCACCATCTGATCCTGCTGGTACCCCTGTCACCACCCTGCTGGTACCCCTGTCACCATCTGATCCTGCTGGTACCCCTGTCACCATCTGATCATGCTGGTACCCCTGTCACCATCTGATCCTGCTGGTACCCCTGTCACCACCCTGCTGGTACCCCTGTCACCACCCTGCTGGTACCCCTGTCACCACCCTGCTGGTACCCCTGTCACCACCCTGCTGGTACCCCTGTCACCATCTGATCCTGCTGGTACCCCTGTCACCATCTGATCCTGCTGGTACCCCTGTCACCATCTGATCCTGCTGGTACCCCTGTCACCATCTGATCCTGCTGGTACCCCTGTCACCACCCTGCTGGTACCCCTGTCACCACCCTGCTGGTACCCCTGTCACCACCCTGCTGGTACCCCTGTCACCACCCTGCTGGTACCCCTGTCACCATCTGATCCTGCTGGTACCCCTGTCACCACCCTGCTGGTACCCCTGTCACCATCTGATCCTGCTGGTACCCCTGTCACCACCCTGCTGGTACCCCTGTCACCACCCTGCTGGTACCCCTGTCACCACCCTGCTGGTACCCCTGTCACCATCTGATCCTGCTGGTACCCCTGTCACCACCCTGCTGGTACCCCTGTCACCATCTGATCCTGCTGGTACCCCCTGTCACCATCTGATCCTGCTGGTACCCCTGTCACCATCTGATCCTGCTGGTACCCCTGTCACCATCTGATCCTGCTGGTACCCCCTGTCACCACCCTGCTGGTACCCCTGTCACCATCTGATCCTGCTGGTACCCCTGTCACCATCTGATCCTGCTGGTACCCCTGTCACCACCCTGCTGGTACCCCTGTCACCACCCTGCTGGTACCCCTGTCACCATCTGATCCTGTGTTGTGTACTGACTGCACTAGAGCGCTGCGTTCACTCAGGAATCATTGCAGCGTGGTCGCCGTTTTTCATGCTGGGTGGGAGCGAGATGTCAGACAGATATTTTTGAAACGGTTCTCTTTCTTCTTTGTATGTATTAGCCTCCCTATTCTCTTACAATTACGTATTTCTCGCGTTATTCACTCTCTCGGAATTCACTGTTTCAACTTCAGTAGCCTCCCTCTCCTAGTTGAGCGGGAGAGTTCAAGGCTGCCTACATGGGCGGAGAATCACGTGGCAGTTAACTTGAACATGAAATTAACTCAACCAATGGGAATCTAAGTGCAATCAAAAACTGTAGTCATAATTGAAAACGGAAAAGGTACAATGCTCACATATGTTAGGTTACTATGGTGAACACTGGTTAGGTTACTATGGTGACTATAGGTTAGGTTACTATGGTGAACACGGGTTAGGTTACTATGGTGACCATAGCTTAGGTTACTATGGTGAACATGGGTTAGGCTACTATGGTGACCTTAGGTTAGGTTACTATGGTGAACACGGGTTAGGTTACTATGGTGACCATAGGTTAGGTACTATGGTGACCATAGTTAGGTTACTATGGTGAACACGGGTTAGGCTACTATGGTGAACACGGGATCGGCTACTATGGTGACCATAGGTTAGGTTACTATGGTGAACACGGGTTAGGTTACTATGGTGACCAATTGGTTAGGTTTACTATGGTGACCATAGGTTAGGTTACTATGGTGAACCCCGGGTTAGCGTACTATTGTGAACACGGGTTAGGCTACTATGGTGACCATAGGTTAGGTTACTATGGTGACCATAGGTTAGGTTACTATGGTGACCATAGGTTAGGTTACTATGGTGACTATATGTTAGCCAACTCCTCACAGAAGTGTCTCACCAGCATCTCGTCAAAGTCCTTCCGCCCAGCTCCGGATCGCAGGCCGTCGCCAGAACCTGAGGGAAAAGAAAATGATATTAAAACACATGAATATGAGCAAAAAGAATTATATTTTTCCTGCGCCCATGTGACCTGGCCAGATCAACTCTAGGCACTAGAGCACTTGTTTGGTTGAATAGCCAAAAGGTTATTGAAGTTGTCTGTAAATTCAAACGTGGACACTTCAGTTTCAAAAAAACTGTTATTTTGTAGAATCAGCATGACCCCCATAGCCTCCTCTGTCTCCTGATTAAAGACACCTACTTCAGCTTGCCCTTGTTGAAGGCACAGACAGAGGTCTGGTATCCAGAGTGTCCAATGTCTACAAACACCACAATCCTGGGCTTCTCCTCTGGAGCAGGGAGGTCCTGCTTATAGATTCCATACGCCAACGCCACTGGACGGAAGATATGCATAATCATTCTTTATTATGAAAGAGCAAATCACCTTAATATCAAACAATAAGGTGTGGTTGAGTTAAATAGTGACAGTAACTCTGTTAGGGGTCAACACAGCTCTCTCTATACCTGCGGTTGTCTCATTCATGAGCCTCAGACAGTTGAGTCCAGCGATCTGTGCTGCGTCCACCACTGATCTCCTCTCAGCGTCCGTGTAGTAGCAGGGGACCTGGGGAGGATGATACAGGCTGTGATTAGCCAGCAGGCCTAGAAATGCTTTTCCACATCCGGTCTTTTAGTCATGTGACCAAATTCCTGGTCCTTCTAGTAAAGTGTAGCGCCCAGTGCACACTAGCACGCTGCAGATTGAAACTCACAGAGACCACGCAGTCAGCCACAGGTTTCTTCAGTGCATGCTCAGCTGTCTCCTTCATCTTGGTCAGAAGCATGGCAGTGACCTGCTCAATGCTGAACACCTTCTCCTCCTCCATGTACATCACCTAAAGGAACACACAGACACCAGTTGTCATCGTAAATGATTGCTTTTGGGGTTCACACAGGTAGAGTACAATACAGAATAACACGTAAAAATATTATACGACAAAGACAGACAGATAGATAAACCAATATCTATGTTGATTACAGATTAGACAAGGATGATGAGTAGTCTCTCTCTCCATTAAGCCTACTCATGTATTCCCCAGCTTTTTAAGGAGAACTAATCGTCACTGTTATCTCTCCTTACCTTGATGCCAGTGGTGCCCGAAGGCATCTGCGCTAAGTCGTAAACAAGGCTGGATTTCAAACGCTGGATGTACGGATCAGAAAAAGCCCGGCCATGAAATCTCTTGAACCCTTGGACTGTGTTCTTGCAGTTTGTGACGACCTGATTTGGGATTAGCAGGGAAATGATGCTGCATTATGCAAAATAAATAATTATCTCACATTAAAAAGTTACTTAATGATGTGATACCTAATGAAAATTATGGAATAGCTTAAATCCCGAAATCAAATACTTTAGATATAAAAGACTGACTAAATTGACCCTGTGGTTTTATTTGGGGTCCTTTGAGGACATGAATGCATAATTATATTTTTAATAGTTCCATCAGGTAATCAAATATGGCCTGGTTATGAAATCCCTATTTCTATGCATAAGCAGAAAACCATATAACTTGCTAGAAGATTCACACCCTCAATGTGTCACCAGTCAAATAAATAATCAAGTAGAGGGCGTTCTCTATTAAAACATACCTGGCTTTTTGCAGCTGCACCAATAGATCGATTCCGTGGTCCAAATGACACACATGCTCTGAAAGAATGACAGCGGAATAAACATCAGTAAAATGCTTGTCAGTTTTCACCGGGCTTTCCGTAATAAGATAACAGCGCCAGCGAAGATAAAAACACAGTAGTATTAAATTGCCCATCTAAATGCGTGTTCTTAGCTGGCTAGTAATACAGAGCAGTATACAAATGATTCCTATGAACAAGTCCATTGATGTCGAGAGATTGCAGGCCTCCTCTCAGTCATGCGTCATCATTCATACTTCATTAAAACAAATGACCCCCCCATTGTTTCGAAAACACTCAAGATGGTACGTGGGGAATGTAAATTAAGGTATCACAAGTCAAATAGCGTAACGTTTAATTGGTCAAATAGCTAAGAGTAGAAGGATTGCTCGTTTTTACAAGTCATGGGTGGATCTCTCTAGATAGCAATAACATGAACATGCTGTGTTGCAACGCGGCTCGGCTAATGTTAGCCGGCTGGCGCACCTCCCTTGTCCGTCTTGCTGCCAAGGCCACAAAATGTGTTCCAATCCCTCTAGTTTCTCAATCACTTTAGGAGAAACTAGTTCAAAATTACAATACACACCATATAAACCACACAGATATAAGTGTCACTTACGGTGTACATCGATCACTGTATTCATTGGCTACAGTTTCTATTCCTCCGGCTCTAGCTACCGCAACATAGCAGTTCAGAAACCCGACGTCGAATCCTACCACAGACATCTTCGCAAAATGTTACTTAATAAACAGATAATACTATGGAAAAGCACAAAGTAGGCTTACAGTTAATTCCCTAAATAGGACAGACCAGACCGCAAACTGAATGTACGTTCTGGTTTAATTCATTATCCCCACCCTAGTTCCATGAAAATGCAACTGAGTGCGCTACTTGCCGGCAAATCGTTGATGCCTTCGAACAAGCTCACTTTCTACACCTCAACATGATAGATTTCAGTATAAAAGTCCCATGATGATGATTGCACAAGTCTCGAAAACCAGACACTAGGGCCAAAGCATTTGAAAATTGTTGGAAGCAACGCGGATGTCTACAGAGACCAGCACAAGAACGGCATGTTCATGGACTACATTACCAAAAGTATGTGGACACGTGCTCGTCGATCACTTCATTCCAAACTCTTGGGCATTAATATGGAGTTGCATCCCCCCTTTGCTGCTATAACAGCCTCCACTCTTCTGGGAAGGATTTCCACTAGATTTTGGAACATTGTTGTGGGGACTTTCTTCCATTCAGCCACAAGAGCATTAGTGAGGTTGGGCACTGACGTTGGGCGATTAGGCCTGGCTCGCAGTCTGCTTTCCAATTCATCCCAAAGGTGTTCGATGGGGTTGAGGTCAGGGCTCTGTGAAGGCCATTCAAGTTCTTCCACACCGATCTCAACAAACCATTTCTGTAAGGACCTTGCTTTGTGCACTGGGGAATTGTCATGCTGAAACAGAAAAGGGCCTTACCCAAACTGTTGCTACAAAGTTGAAAGCACAGAATAGTCTAGAATGTCATTGTATGCTGTAGAGTTAAGGTTTCCCTTCACTGGAACTAAGGGGCCTAGCCTGAAACATGAAAAACAGCCCCAGACCATTATTCCTCCTCCAAACTTTAGTTGGCACTATGCATTCGGGCAGGTAGTGTTCTCCTGACATATTTCAGGAAGGCCATTCTGTCAATGTTTGTCTGTAGTTTGCATGGCTGTGCGCGACTTCATACACCTGTCAGCAACGAGCTGAAATAGCCAAATCCACTAATATGAATGTGTGTCCACATATAGATTAATTATATGGACCATTCTGGATCCTTTTGTGACTAATTATTCAAAGGTACAATATGTATTGAATTAGATAATTTTATGGTTAATTTAACTCAGGAAATACTCAATGATCATTCTTGAAAGGTGTTATCGTAGTCTAGAACCATAATGACATTAAACTTGTTTCTTGCATATTAAAATTCTTATTAGAAAGGTTATGGTGTTATAGGCTGACTTAGCCCACTACTTAAAAATAATTACATTTAACTTTTTTTTAACTAGGCAAGTCAGTTAAGAACAAACCTTAAAATTTACAATGACAGCCTAACAGGGGACAGTGAGTTAACTGCCTTGTTCAGGGGCAGGAGTAAAGATTTTTACCTTGTCAGCTCTGGGATTCAATCCAGCAACCTTTCTGTTACTGGCCCAACGCTTTAACCACTAGACTACCTGCTGTATAGACAGTATACTATACTGTATTTTATACAGACCTGTTAGCCTGTGTAAAATCACATTGGGCAGTAACCTCATTGCTGTGTAATATTGCATTGTAACTTTACACTAAGTGACAGATCATTCTTATTTATACATCTTTCTGCAGTGTCCCATCACGCAAAAGATGGCAAACCATTCATTTCAAATATACAGGTGAGGTGGTATCAAATTTATAGGAAAACATTCAGATAAATATTGTCTTTATTGACAAAACATACAGAGAAGGTTTAAACAGGGATAGACAGAGAGCAGCAAGATGGAAGGTTTCACTCTTCCTTCTCATAGTCTGCAGCAACCTTCCTCTTTCCTTCTGAGTGGACATGGTTTCCCCAGGTGTATGTCAGGTACATGCAGATCATTGCTGGAAAAGAAGAACAGGAGAAGACCGGTTAGCGACTGAAAACAGGATGTGGCTTGGGAGGCACTGAAAGATACAGGAAGCAATGAATGTAGAGTTAGGCCATTTAAAAACATCCAAAGAGTCAGTGATTTTAACACAGGCAGACAGACATTGTATCGAAAGAGGTCTTTACCGTGTGCCTCAGAGCACCGTTCTCGTAGACTAGGTCACAATGGACATGGCTTTAAGAAGCATGAAAGTAGTCTAAAAGCGCTCTACACATCTATCCAACTACAGCAAACAGACTAAACATCTAAACTGGATATAATAGTTTCTTGTTCACTGCCCAGAGACGGAAATGGTGATTCTCCAACCAGAGAAATTATGGATGTAGGTTGGGACACCGGACATGCTGCTACCAGGTAGTCCTTGGAACATGACTCGTCTCAATTGTTGTGTCTATGGACTGCCCTTAGACCTCATCTTATTAATTAATTAATCAGTGGTCTAATATCGGGCTATGAGGCCATATTTATCAAGACTAGAGCAGAAATAAATCCAGAATTTGTCTGGAGATGTTTGATAACTAATAATATCCTGCCTGGTTCTTCACAGAAACCAAAGTCCAAACTCTGGGATTACTTACGAGGAGCAACTTTGAAGACGGATGATGTGAATCGTCTCCAGACGTTGGGGATTCCTTTAGAGAAGTAGTTGGGAAAGCCCGCTGCTCGAAGGGGGACAGACTGTAGGTGATCACATGCCTGATCTTGGCCAAATCTCCAAAGTGGCGACCCATGGTGTCTAGAGAGACTATCTGAAATGACAAGGTAGGAGTATCGATGAGAAAAGGGTACAGTAGTTTAGATGTTGCAATGCAGTCGTCACACAACAATATACTGGTCCACCAAAAGTCACATTCTTTGGAACAATTGATTAGTCCCCCCAAAAAAGTAATGTGTATTCCTCCATACATTAACACATCCTATGTGTTTTAATCAAATCAACTAAATGCACTGAGCTTGTCTGATGCTTTAAGCCTGATTAATTAAGACAAAATGACTAGAGGGAGTCCGATCAGCAATTGATTTGATCATACTGGGCCGGGCTCAGAATTGCACCACTTAAAATAGCACCGATGTTCTGTGGTGGTCACTGCAACAGGGAGAGAGAGAGGGGGGGGGGGGTGCTAGTCCATCACACAGTCACTGTCTTTTTAAGGTTATTGATTATAGAATTAAGATGGGGTTTCCTCTCTCCTCACTTTTCTTAGACAATAAGACAAGGGCTGTTCTCATCCTGCTGCTACCTGCACTGAAATATGCTGGTTAACTTTACACATCGCAACATGGTTTGGGAAAAGGCACCAATTCAACAGCGCGCTGATGTGTTTCAGAACCACAGACAGCAAACACTATCCAACACGGGAGAAAGCACATTTGTTAGAAAATATGTTTGTTTTATTAGTGTTAAACCATTGTTCTTACGTAATAACCATATACAATTTTTTATCACATGTCTTAAACTGATGGACTGTGCCATCCCCACAGCGTATCAGGTCCACTCAGGTGTCTTGTATACCATGATTTTTTTTTACTGGCTCATCTAAAGTAATCTCATTCGACCAACCGCCTATTGACCAAACAATCGACTAAAAATGGGGTCAGTCCTAGTTTGTGGTGAAGTAAAAATGTGAGATGTTGTACAAAACAATTCATCAACGATTGGATCCTCGCGAACCAATCAGAGTTTTAAAGTCAATGGCAAATTTCAAGAAGCCGCTTTACCCAGTAAGAATGTTTGCGTTCTAGAAAATCGTCAGGGCGGTACTCCGATTCATTGAGAAGAAACTAAAGGTCCGTGGGCATAACATTTGGCCCAGAGCAAGGAGTTTGAGTTGCCAGGCAAATGTGCATTTCCCCTCTTAAGATTGACAACCAGCCAGTTTTCCACAATAGTAGTCAGAATATATTACCACCCTTCACTTACTTGCAGTTGCACTGGGGTCAGACAGGCTTTCGGTTTAGATTAATACACAGCGGCGCTGGCGCGAGATATGGCTCTGAAAATGTACCTCAATTCATGATGAGAAATGGTGTTGTATTGTCCCATTATTCCAACTGTTACACCGAGAATATTGAAGGAGTGCTATTAAAACGTGTTGGGATAATAGGACAATTCTGATACAACGCAATTTCTCATCCCTGGATTGAGGTATGTTTCCAGAGCCATATCCGGTACCGACTCCTTAGTGTTTTAACCTAAACAGGAAGCCTGTCCGAACACAGTGCAGCTCTGAGTAAGAATAGGGTCGGAATCTGACTAATATAGACATTTCATGTAATCACATTTATAAAAGAACACAGTTATGGTTGTTAGTAAAAATGTAACTGTCAGTAGACTGGATTAGAAATGTGAACGTGATACCTACGTTTTATTTCCAAGCATAACTGGATACCAAACATTACATTAACTAACGTTACGAGCTAAAGTAGATTGATAGCTAACTAACGCGTTAGCCAAATTAACATCAACACCAAACATTAGATGACATGTCATTTCGCCAGTGACATTACAACACGTAAACTCGTGTCTGACAGATAGTAGAAAATATGAAGACGATACAACCTAGCTAATTAGCTACCTAGAAAAATATTGCACAAAAGTGATTGCAAACGGGACCAACCTGCTACAAGCTAGCCAGTAGCTAACATCCATTGCTAACGTGAAGACCTTGCTTGACATTCACGCCAATATTTAAAATGTGTGTAATGACACGAAACTCTTATTTCGTAAAATCCCAAGACAAACACAGATGACACGTATACAAGTGATTCAAATTGTAAAATTAACCACAAAACCTTCAATTTCAGTATCTCTTACCGTAACTGCTTCTCAAAACCCAGATTAATAGCGGATTATGACGTCTTTGCTCTGGTTTGGGTTCAACATCCAGCGGAAGTAAGCTTTTACGTAACTTCCGTTCTTTTCTTCTATGGTATAACGGCGTTCGCAACAATTATATGTGCATTCCGCCAACTACTGCGCGGGTTGATAATAAGGATCCCAAACATTTGAAAAAATTTGGGTAAAAATAAAGTATCATACTAACTACCAAACAAAATCAACCTGCTTTTCTGTAAAAATGTTTTATTTTAATCAGATCCCAACACAGGCTCAGAAGCCTCCTGTGAGGGCGGGACATTTCCTTGCGACAAAAGTTCTTGTAGTGCTTCTGCCGTGAAGTTTTGCAGCCCCAAAAACTTCTCGGCTGCAGATATATCCAGATTCTTTGACTTCTTAGACACTTGTACTGAACAATAATCACTAAAGCTATAAATACCACAAAATCCACTTTCGTCACAAGTGTATCCAGATCACCCGATTGATTAAAATACTATCAACTGGTTGCAATGCATCCACCTCCATATCTTCAACACTGTTTCCTCTTTCCCCTTCGACTCTCTTCACCGTCTCCACATAGGAGATAAAATCTGATCCTTGACACATTTTTGGTTGGATACTTTTCTCAATTTATTTCTTAGGTTGTTGCATTCTTGATCAAGACATTTGTCATTGTTTTTCATTTTCTTCGTTTTTCTGCTTTACATTTTTAGGGATGAAAGGGAAGCTGAGAGGTCAAATTTACTGGGCTGCAGGAGTTGTGACCCGATTTGGTTGGTTATGTTGTCGTAGTTTTGCCTAGGGGTGCAAATGGGGGATGGAATGCTGTCACCTCTACGTGTGCTCATGGTGTCAGGTTATTGTCCAGTTCTGACATTTAGGTTGCCATAGACTAGTACATGTGCCTGGGCCTGGTAATGGTTAATATCCCCTTTAGCATGGAGAAGCTGTCCTCGTTAAAGTGAGGAAGAAAAGGAGAATCTATTGGGGT
>NC_034192.2:64757564-64790064 GCF_002021735.2 Oncorhynchus kisutch
CACCATACCCATCCGCAACGCCCAAGCAAAACCGAAATCTACTTGAAGGTAACAGCGCTCCCTGTTGCCCCTAGTGGCCAGTTTTCACTTCACCCCCCGACGTCTTTAGACATGGCCGGACGTCGAATACTGACTTGTAGCACGGGTGACCTGGCTGAACTATGAACCCTGTTCAAAGTAGTGCGGCATTTTAATCATATCCAGTAGTGTTGCTTTACAGCAGCCCCATCTCTCCAGGGAAATGCTCTGATTGGTTGTTTGTATACAACAACAATATTATCATATTAATTTCAAACCGGACACTTTCTCTGGGTCGATGACTATTGTTACCGGCTTGAATACAATATCAGACTCATTGCTGCAGTTTATTGAGGTGAAAAACAACAATTACAACAATGACTGAACTATGCAGCGTGTAACATACAAATGAGTCTCATGTTTTGTTTATGCCTTTAGATCAGTAACTCTTAGTGAATTATTTAAAATGGAGGAACAGAGGAATGCTATGTGGTTGCGTGAGATCCATGACTGATTGTGTTTGTGTGTCAGTCTGAATATTGTAATTCGACCTAATGACGGAAGGAAAATTAATTACACCAACCAAGACAACCACCGCAAATCGATGAACAACTGAATGTGTAAAGTCCCAAAAGAGCTGGGAGAGACTGCTAGTTTCTACTTTGTGTCAGAATACTTAGAGCAAGAACCAGAGCTTTCAAGATAATTAACTGAATGTGACGAATCCGTAAAGATTTGAGAGAGACTGCTAGTTTCTACTATGTGTCAGAATATTTAGAGCAAGAACCAGAGCTTTCAAGATAATTAACTGAATGTGACGAGTCCGTAAAGATTTGAGAGAGACTGCTAGTTTCTACTTTGCGTCAGAATATTTAGGACAATGCCTAGAGACTTCAAGTTAATTAACTGAATGTGTCAATCCCCAAAAAGAGCTGGCAGAGACTGCTAGTTTCTACTTAGGACCAGAGCAATCGAGATAATTGAGTATTGCCATAATAACAAAAACGCTGGGCATGAATGCATTATCCTGCCTCCACTCAATACAACACAACATTATCCCTAACTTGATTTAACCCTTGAGGGGTATTCATGTTTTTATTATTCACCCGATGTTCACGAGTCTGATGGACCAACAACATTATTGGGCAGAGAAACAATGCAGTCGCAACAATTAACGTGAAGATATTTGATACTTAGATGTTGACTTATATCAATTACACTATAGATACACTATAGATGGTTAATATAGACAGTATACATGGTTAATATAGACACTATACATGGTTAATATAGACAGTATACAGTATACATGGTTAATATAGACACTATACATGGTTAATATAGACAGTATACATGGTTAATATAGACAGTATACATGATTAATATAGACACTATACATGGCATGAGGAAGTAGGCGAATAATTACAATTTTGCAGATTAACACTGGAGTGATACATGATCAGATGGTCATGTGCATAGAGATATTGGTGTGCAAAAGAGCAGAAAAGTAAATAAATAAAAACAGTATGGGGATGAGGTAGGTAAAAAAGGGCGGGCTATTTACCGATAGACTATGTACAGCTGCAGCGATCGGTTAGCTGCTCAGATAGCAGATGTTTGAAGTTGGTGAGGGAGATGAAGTCTCCAACTTCAGCGAGTTTTGCAATTCGTTCCAGTCACAGGCAGCATAGAACTGGAACGAAAGGCGGCCAAATGAGGTGTTGGCTTTAGGGATGATCAGTGAGATACACCTGCTGGAGCGCGTGCTACGGGTGGGTGTTGCCATCGTGACCAGTGAACTGAGATAAGGCGGAGCTTTACCTAGCATGGACTTGTAGATGACCTGGAGCCAGTGGGTCTGGCGACGAATATGTAGCGAGGGCCAGCCGACTAGAGCATACAGGTCGCAGTGGTGGGTGGTATAAGGTGCTTTAGTGACAAAACGGATGGCACTGTGATAAACTGCATCCAGTTTGCTGAGTAGAGTGTTGGAAGCTATTTTGTAGATGACATCGCCGAAGTCGAAGATCGGTAGGATAGTCCGTTTTACTAGGGTAAGTTTGGCGGCGTGAGTGAAGGAGGCTTTGTTGCGGAATAGAAAGCCGACTCTAGATTTGATTTTCGATTGGAGATGTTTGATATGAGTCTGGAAGGAGAGTTTACAGTCTAGCCAGACACCTAGGTACTTATAGATGTCCACATATTCAAGGTCGGAACCATCCAGGGTGGTGATGCTAGTCAGGCGTGCGGGTGCAGGCAGCGAGCGGTTGAAAAGCATGCATTTGGTTTTACTAGCGTTTAAGAGCAGTTGGAGGCCACGGAAGGAGTGTTGTATGGCATTGAAGCTGGTTTGAAGGTTAGATAGCACAGTGTCCAAGGACGGGCCGGAAGTATATAGAATGGTGTCGTCTGCGTAGAGGTGGATCAGGGAATCGCTGTTGCAAGAGCAACATCATTGATATATACAGAGAAAAGAGTCAGCCCGAGAATTGAACCCTGTGGCACCCCCATAGAGACTGCCAGAGGACCGGACAGCATGCCCTCCGATTTGACACACTGAACTCTGTCTACAAAGTAGTTGGTGAACCAGGCACGGCAGTCATCAGAAAAACCGAGGCTACTGAGTCTGCCGATAAGAATATGGTGATTGACAGAGTCGAAAGCCTTGGCAAGGTCGATGAAGACGGCTGCACAGTACTGTCTTTTATCGATGGCGGTTATGATATCGTTTAGTACCTTGAGCGTGGCTGAGGTGCACCCGTGACCGGCTCGGAAACCAGATTGCACAGCGGAGAAGGAACGGTGGGATTCGAGATGGTCAGTGACCTGTTTGTTGACTTGGCTTTCGAAGACCTTAGATAGGCAGGGCAGGATGGATATAGGTCTGTAACAATTTGGGTCCAGGGTGTCACCCCCTTTGAAGAGGGGGATGACTGTGGCAGCTTTCCAATCCTTGGGGATCTCAGACGATATGAAAGAGAGGTTGAACAAGCTGGTAATAGAGGTTGCGACAATGGAGGTGGATAGTTTCAGAAATAGAGGGTCCAGATTGTCAAGCCCAGCTGATTTGTACGGGTCCAGGTTTTGCAGCTCTTTCAGAACATCTGTGATCTGGATTTGGGTAAAGGAGAACCCGGAGAGGCTTGGGCGAGTAGCTGCGGGGGGGGCGGAGCTGTTGGCCGAGGTTGGAGTAGCCAGGCGGAAGGCATGGCCAGCCGTTGAGAAATGCTTGTTGAAGTTTTCGATAATCATGGATTTATCGGTGGTGACCGTATTTCCTAGCCTCAGTGCAGTGGGCAGCTGGGAGGAGGTGCTCTTGTTCTCCATGGACTTCACAGTTTCCCAGAACTTTTTGGAGTTGGAGCTACAGGATGCAAATTTCTGCCTGAAGAAGCTGGCCTTAGCTTTCCTGACTGACTGCGTGTATTGGTTCCTGACTTCCCTGAACAGTTGCATATCGCGGGGACTATTCGATGCTATTGCAGTCCGCCACAGGATGTTTTTGTGCTGGTCGAGGGCAGTCAGGTCTGGAGTGAACCAAGGGCTATATCTGTTCTTAGTTCTGCATTTTTTGAACGGAGCATGCTTATCTAAAATGGTGAGGAAGTTACTTTTAAAGAATGACCAGGCATCCTCAACTGACGGGATGAGGTCAATGTCCTTCCAGGATACCCGGGCCAGGTCGATTAGAAAGGCCTGCTCACAGCAGTGTTTTAGGGAGCATTTGACAGTGATGAGGGGTGGTCGTTTGACTGCGGCTCCGTAGCAGATACAGGCAATGAGGCAGTGATTGCTGAGATCCTGGTTGAAGACAGCAGAGGTGTATTTGTTTACAGATTTAGGGTTGTACTGGTGGGTTCCTTGATGATTTGTGTGAGATTGAGGGCATCTAGCTTAGATTGTAGGACTGTCGGGGTGTTAAGCATATCCCAGTTTAGGTCACCTAACAGAACAAACTCTGAAGCTAGATGGGGGGCGATCAATTCACAAATGGTGTCCAGGGCACAGCTGGGAGCTGAGGGGGGTCGGTAGCAGGCGGCAACAGTGAGAGACTTATTTCTGGAGAGAGTAATTTTTTTAATTAGTAGTTCGAACTGTTTGGGTATGGACCTGGAAAGTATGACATTACTTTGCAGGCTATCTCTGCAGTAGACTACAACTCCTCCCCCTTTGGCAGTTCTATCTTGACGGAAAATGTTATAGTTGGGTATGGAAATCTCAGAATTTTTGGTGGCCTTCCTGAGCCAGGATTCAGACACGGCAAGGACATCAGGGTTAGCAGAGTGTGCTAAAGCAGTGAGTAAAACAAACTTAGGGAGGAGGCTTCTGATGTTGACATGAAACCAAGGCTTTTTCGATCACAGAAGTCAACAAATGAGGGTGCCTGGGGACATGCAGGGCCTGGGTTTACCTCCACATCACCCACGGAACAGAGGAGTAGTATGAGGGTGCGGCTAAAGGCTATCAAAACTGGTCGCCTAGAGCGTTGGGGACAGAGAATAAAAGGAGCAGATTCCTGGGCATGGTAGAATATATTCAGGGCATAATGCGCAGACAGGGGTATGGTGGGGTGCGGGTTCAGCGGAGGTAAGCCCAGGCACTGGGTGATGATGAGAGAGGTTGTATCTCTGGACATGCTGGTTGTAATGGGTGAGGTCACCGCATGTGTGGGAGGTGGGACAAAGGAGGTATCAGGGGTATGAAGAGTGGAACTAGGGGCTCCATTGTAAACTAAAACAATGATAACTAACCTGAACAACAGTATACAAGGCATATTGACATTTGAGAGCGACATACAGCGAGGCATACAGTAATCACAGGTGTTGAATTGGGAGAGATAGCTAAAGCAGTAGGTGACACAACAACAGCTAATCAGCTAGCACAACAACAGCAGGTAAAATGGCGTTGACTAGGCAGGGAGGGTCGGATTAACTACATACAGAGCCTGAGTGCGGCTGGGGCCGACAGATAAAACATAAACAAGCAGAATGGAGTACCGTGATTAATGGACAGTCCAGCATGCATCAGCTATGTAGCCAAGTGATCAGTGTCCAGGGGGCAGCGGTGGATGGGGCAGGGAAGCTAGACTGGCGAGTATTATCCAGGTAAAAAAAAAACTGGCTGGCTGTGCAGAAGGTAAAAGCCGCTAGCAGTGGCTAACAATGACTAAATAGCTTGTAGCTAGTTACCTGGTTAGCTTCTGGAGGTTCTTGGATGTGTTCTAAAAATTTAAAATAATAGCGATTCCGTATCACATTGGGTGAAGCAGGTTACCGGAAGGTATAATCGAATTAAAAATCGAAAAGAGATTGAAAGTAAATATGGGTCCAGTGAGTGGTTGGGCTGGCTGGGGACACGGCGATTCAGACAGTTAGCAGGCCTGTGCTAACAAGCTAACAGTTAGTAGGCCAGGGCTAAACAAGCTAGCAGTTATCGGAACAGGGCTGAACAAGCTAGCAGTTAGCAGGCCGAATTAGCAAGCAAGCAGATAGCAAGGGCTAGAAAGTTAGCCTTTGGGGGACGTCGCGATGGGGTGAGTCTGTTTATGCCTCTTCATGCGGTGATATCAATAGACCGGTCGTGGGTCCGGATATTGTAGCCTAGGAGTATGCTTCGGTGGTAGCACAGGAGCTCTGGCCGGGCTAGCTTCAAGCTAGTGGATGGAAACGCTAGCCAGGAGTAATCATCCGGGGTTGCGGTTAGCTAGTTAGCTAGTTGTGAAGATGCAGCTGAAAATGTTCCGTTTGCGGTGGGAATCCGGGGATAAAAATAATAGGTCCGTTATGCTCTGGTTAGAGTCGCGTTGTTCGAACTGGTGAGAGCTTTCCGAGCTAAAGGTTAGCTGATGACCGGTTAGCTGATGACCGCTAGCAATGGTTTGCTGACTGATAGCTGGTAGTTAGCTGGCTAGCTTCAGTTGAGGGGTTCCGGATCCGAAGTAAATATAAATACTTTAGAAAAAAACAGGAGATCCACGCTACATTGGGTGAGGCGGGTTGCAGGAGAGTATTTAGATGTTGAGGTTTAGCAAAATCTTTTAAAAGATATGCGAAGAAAAATATGTTTTAAAAAAGCGATATATACAAGGGACACGACACGACAAGACGTCTGACTGCTACGCCATCTTGGATTAGGATGATAGACAGTATACAGGGTTAATATAGACAGTATACAGGGTTAATATAGACAGTATACAGTATACATGGTTAATATAGACAGTATACAGTATACATGGTTAATATAGACAGTATACATGGTTAATATAGACAGTATACAGTATACATGGTTAATATAGACAGTAGACAGTATACATGGTTAATATAGACAGTATACAGTATACATGGTTAATATAGACAGTAGACAGTATACATGGTTATTATAGACAGTATACATGGTTAATATAGACAGTATACATGGTTAATATAGACAGTATACATGGTTAATATAGACAGTATACAGTATACATGGTTAATATAGACAGTAGACAGTATACATGGTTAATATAGACAGTAGACAGTATACATGGTTAATATAGACAGTATACAGTATACATGGTTAATATAGACAGTATACAGTATACAGTATACATGGTTGATATAGACAGTATACAGTATACATGGTTAATATAGACAGTATACAGTATACATGGTTAATATAGACAGTATACAGTATAAATGGTTAATATAGACAGTAGACCGTATACATGGTTAATATAGACAGTATACAGTATACATGGTTAATATAGACAGTATACATGGTTAATATAGACAGTAGACCGTATACATGGTTAATATAGACAGTATACAGTATACATGGTTAATATAGACAGTATACATGGTTAATATAGACAGTATACAGTATACATGGTTAATATAGACAGTATACAGTATACATGGTTAATATAGACAGTATACAGTATACATGGTTAATATAGACAGTATACATGGTTAATATAGACAGTATACATGGTTAATATAGACAGTATACAGTATACATGGTTAATATAGACAGTATACAGTATACATGGTTAATATAGACAGTATACATGGTTAATATAGACAGTGTATATGGTTAATATAGACAGTATACAGTATACATGGTTAATATAGACAGTATACATGGTTAATATAGACAGTATACAGTATACATGGTTATTATAGACAGTATACAGTATACATGGTTAATATAGACATTATACATGGTTAATATAGACAGTATACAGTATACATGGTTAATATAGACAGTATACAGTATACATGGTTAATATAGACAGTATACAGTATACATGGTTAATATAGACAGTATACAGTATACATGGTTAATATAGACATTATACATGGTTAATATAGACAGTATACAGTATACATGGTTAATATAGACAGTATACAGTATACATGGTTAATATAGACAGTATACAGTATACATGGTTAATATAGACAGTATACATGGTTAATATAGACATTATACTTTATACTTTATACATTATACTATATTATTCCTGCAACACTAACTCAAAAAAGTTCTGGGACACTGTAAAGTCCATGGAGAATAAGAACACCTTCTCCCAGCTGCCCACTGCACTGAAGATAGGAAACACTGTCACCACTGATAAATTCACCATAATTGAGAATTTCAATAAGCATTTTTCTACGGCTGGCCATGCTTTCCACCTGGCTACTCCTACCCCGGACAACAGCACTGCACCCCCAACAGCAACTTGCCCAAGCCTTCCCCATTTCTCCTTCTCCCAAATCCATTCAGCTGATGTTCTGAAAGAGCTGCAAAATCTGGACCCCTACAAATCAGCCGGGCTAGACAATCTGGACCCTTTCTTTCTAAAATTATCTCCCGAAATTGTTGCCACCCCTATTACTAGCTTGTTCAACCTCTCTTTCGTGTCGTCTGAGATTCCCAAAGATTGGAAAGCAGCTGCGGTCATCCCCCTCTTCAAAGGGGGGGACACTCTTGACCCAAACTGCTACAGACCTATATCTATCCTACCGTGCCTTTCTAAGGTCTTCGAAAGCCAAGTCAACAAACAGATTACCGACCATTTCGAATCTCACCATACCTTCTCTGCTATGCAATCTGGTTTCAGAGCTGGTCATGGGTGCACCTCAGCCACGCTCAAGGTCCTAAACGATATCTTAACCGCCATCGATAAGAAACATTACTGTGCAGCCGTATTCATTGATCTGGCCAAGGCTTTCGACTCTGTCAATCACCATATCGACAGCCTTGGTTTCTCAAATGATTGCCTCGCCTGGTTCACCAACTACTTCTCTGATAGAGTTCAGTGTGTCAAATCGGAGGGTCTGCTGTCCGGACCTCTGGCAGTCTCTATGGGGGTGCCACAGGGTTCAATTCTTGGACCGACTCTCTTCTCTGTATACATCAATGAGGTCGCTCTTGCTGCTGGTGAGTCCCTGATCCACCTCTACGCAGACGACACCATTCTGTATACTTCCGGCCCTTCTTTGGACACTGTGTTAACAACCCTCCAGGCAAGCTTCAATGCCATACAACTATCCTTCCGTGGCCTCCAATTGCTCTTAAATACAAGTAAAACTAAATGCATGCTCTTCAACCGATCGCTACCTGCACCTACCCGCCTGTCCAACATCACTACTCTGGACGGCTCTGACTTAGAATACGTGGACAACTACAAATACTTAGGTGTCTGGTTAGACTGTAAACTCTCCTTCCAGACCCATATCAAACATCTCCAATCCAAATTTAAATCTAGAATTGGCTTCCTATTTCGCAACAAAGCATCCGTCACTCATGCTGCCAAACATACCCTTGTAAAACTGACCATCCTACCAATCCTCGACTTTGGCGATGTCATTTACAAAATAGCCTCCAATACCCTACTCAACAAATTGGATGCAGTCTATCACAGTGCAATCCGTTTTATCACCAAAGCCCCATATACTACCCACCATTGCGACCTGTACGCTCTCGTTGGCTGGCCCTCGCTTCATACTCGTCGCCAAACCCACTGGCTCCATGTCATCTACAAGACCCTGCTAGGTAAAGTCCCCCCTTATCTCAGCTCGCTGGTCACCATAGCATCTCCCACCTGTAGCACATGCTCCAGCAGGTATATCTCTCTAGTCACCCCCAAAACCAATTCTTTCTTTGGCCGCCTCTCCTTCCAGTTCTCTGCTGCCAATGACTGGAACGAACTACAAAAATCTCTGAAACTGGAAACACTTATCTCCCTCACGAGCTTTAAGCACCAACTGTCAGAGCAGCTCACAGATTACTGCACCTGTACATAGCCCACCTATAATTTAGCCCAAACAACTACCTCTTTCCCAACTGTATTTAATTTTTATTTATTTATTTATTTTGCTCCTTTGCACCCCATTATTTTTATTTCTACTTTGCACATTCTTCCATTGCAAAACTACCATTCCAGTATTTTACTTGCTATATTGTATTTACTTTGCCATCATGGCCTTTTTTGCCTTTACCTCCCTTCTCACCTCATTTGCTCACATTGTATATAGACTTGTTTATACTGCATTATTGACTGTATGTTTGTTTTTACTCCATGTGTAACTCTGTGTCATTTTATCTGTCGAACTGCTTTGCTTTATCTTGGCCAGGTCGCAATTGTAAATGAGAACTTGTTCTCAACTTGCCTACCTGGTTAAATAAAGGTAAAATAAAATAAATAAATACATGGTTAATATAGACAGTATACAGTATACATTGTTAATATAGACAGTATACAGTATACATGGTTAATATAGACAGTATACAGTATACATGGTTAATATAGACAGGATACAGTATACATGGTTAATATAGACAGTATACAGTATACATGGTTAATATAGACAGTATACATGGTTAATATAGACAGTATACAGTATACATGGTTAATATAGACAGTATACATGGTTAATATAGACAGTATACATGGTTAATATAGACAGTATACATGGTTAATATAGACAGTATACAGTATACATGGTTAATATAGACAGTATACAGTATACATGGTTAATATAGACATTATACATGGTTAATATAGACAGTATACAGTATACATGGTTAATATAGACAGTATACAGTATACATGGTTAATATAGACAGTATACATGGTTAATATAGACAGTATACAGTATACATGGTTAATATAGACAGTATACAGTATACATGGTTAATATAGACAGTATACAGTATACATGGTTAATATAGACAGTATACAGTATACATGGTTAATATAGACAGTATACATGGTTAATATAGACCATATACATGGTTAATATAGACAGTAGACAGTATACATGGTTAATATAGACAGTATACAGTATACATGGTTAATATAGACAGTATACATGGTTAATATAGACAGTATACAGTATACATGGTTAATATAGACAGTATACAGTATACATGGTTAATATAGACAGTATACATGGTTAATATAGACAGTATACAGTATACATGGTTAATATAGACAGTATACATGGTTAATATAGACAGTAGACAGTATACATGGTTAATATAGACAGTAGACAGTATACATGGTTAATATAGACAGTAGACAGTATACATGGTTAATATAGACAGTAGACAGTATACATGGTTAATATAGACAGTAGACAGTATACATGGTTAATATAGACAGTATACAGTATACATGGTTAATATAGACAGTATACATGGTTAATATAGACAGTATACAGTATACATGGTTAATATAGACAGTATACAGTATACATGGTTAATATAGACAGTATACAGTATACATGGTTAATATAGACAGTATACAGTATACATGGTTAATATAGACAGTATACATGGTTTAATATAGACAGTATACATGGTTAATATAGACAGTAATACAGTATACATGGTTAATATAGACAGTATACAGTATACATGGTTAATATAGACAGTACATGGTTAATATAGACAGTATACATGGTTAATATAGACAGTATACAGTATACATGGTTAATATAGACAGTATACAGTATACATGGTTAATATAGACAGTATACATGGTTAATATAGACAGTATACAGTATACATGGTTAATATAGACAGTATACAGGGTTAATATAGACAGTATACAGTATACATGGTTAATATAGACAGTATACATGGTTAATATGGACAGTATAGATTGTTAATATAGACAGTATACACTATAGATGGTTAATATAGACAGTATACAGTATACATGGTTAATATAGACAGTATACATGGTTAATATAGACAGTATACATGGTTAATATAGACAGTATACATGGTTAATATAGACAGTATACAGTATACATGGTTAATATAGACAGTATACAGTATACATGGTTAATATAGACAGTATACAGTATACATGGTTAATATAGACAGTATACATGGTTAATATAGACAGTATACATGGTTAATATATACAGTATACATGGTTAATATAGACAGTATACATGGTTAATATTTTATCAATGAAAGAGCTACTCTTCGTTTTATAAAATTAGATTTTTGTCAACAAAAATCAATTATAATCAAGACATGGTTTGAATAAATCATGTTTATCTTGAACAAATATAAACGAAACAAGGTTTTTATCACTATTGATGTTTATCGCCTTGAACTGAACCAATTGGACACATTTTACATACATAGAGTGTTGTATAGAAATTATAAATGAGTCCCATTGAACACCAGTTACAGCCGGTCTACACACCACATGAGGGACAGAGTTATACTGTGTTTGTGTTGCAAATGTATTTCTTGCAATTGATGAATGTGTCTTCCTGTCCTTGGGTCCACACACATCGCAACGCTTCTTCTTGTTGCTAACAGCTTCAATCTAGAATGATGAAAACAAAGTTCAGGAATTTTCTCTGTGTCTCTCTCTCTATCTCTCTCTCTGTCTCTCTCTCTGTCTCTCTTTCTGTCTCTATCTCTCTCTCACTCTCTCTGTCTCTCTTTCTGTCTCTATCTCTCTCTCTCTCTGTCTCTCTCTCTGTCTCTGTCTCTGTCTCTCTCTCTGTCTCTCTCTCTCTCTGTCTCTATCTCTCTCTCTCTCTGTCTCTATCTCTCTCTCTCTCTCTGTGTCTCTCTCTCTCTCTGTCTCTCTCTCTGTCTCTCTCTCTGTCTCTATCTCTCTCTCTGTCTCTATCTCTCTCTATGTCTCTCTATCTCTCTCTCTCTCTCTCTCTCTCTCTGTCTCTGTCTCTCTGGCTCTGTCTCTGTCTCTCTCTCTCTCTGTCTCTCTATCTCTCTGTCACTCACTCACTCACTCACTCACTCACTCACTCACTCACTCACTCACTCACTCACTCACTCACTCACTCACTCACTCACTCACTCACTCACTCACTCACTCACTCACTCACTCACTCACTTATATACATACAGTTGCAGCAGCCCAAGGTAGGAGAGTCAGACACACACACAAGCAACATCACTCACACTTACTTCCGGTATTGGAGTAGTTTGTTCTGTGGGTCAGAGCGGATGGGGCACCAGCATCCTCCTCCTGAATCCTCCTCACGATGGCTGCAGAAGCTGGGGTCCTTGGGATATGTTGCCTCCTCTGGATGTGAGGTCTTACCAATGCCCTGCCCAGCTCCTCTAGAAAGAGCATTCTCCTCTGGATGTGAGGTCTTACCAATGCCCTGCCCTGCTCCTCTAGAAAGAGCTGTCTCCTCTGGATGTGAGGTCTTACCAATGCCCTGCCCAGCTCCTCTAGAAAGAGCTGTCTCCTCTGGATGTGAGGTCTTACCAATGCCCTGCCCTGCCCAGCTCCTCTAGAAAGAGCTGTCTCCTCTGGATGTGAGGTCTTACCAATGCCCTGCCCAGCTCCTCTAGAAAGAGACATCTCCTCTGGATGTGAGGTCTTACCAATGCCCTGCCCTGCCCAGCTCCTCTAGAAAGAGCGGTCTCCTCTGGATGTGAGGTCTTACCAATGCCCTGCCCTGCCCTGCTCCTCTAGAAAGAGATGTCTCCTCTGGATGTGAGGTCTTACCAATACCCTGCCCAGCTCCTCTAGAAAGAGCTGTCTCCTCTGGATGTGAGGTCTTACCAACGCCCTGCCCTGCCCAGCTCCTCTAGAAGGAGACATCTCCTCTGGATGTGAGGTCTTACCAATTCCCTGCCCAGCTCCTCTAGAAAGAGATGTCTCCTCTGGATTTGAGGTCTTACCAATACCCTGCCCAGCTCCTCTAGAAAGAGCTGTCTCCTCTGGATGTGAGGTCTTACCAACGCCCTGCCCTGCCCAGCTCCTCTAGAAAGAGCTGTCTCCTCTGGATGTGAGGTCTTACCAATTCCCTGCCCAGCTCCTCTAGAAAGAGATGTCTCCTCTGGATTTGAGGTCTTACCAATGCCTTGCCCAGCTCCTCTAGAAAGAGCTGTCTCCTCTGGATGTGAGGTCTTACCAATGCCTTGCCCAGCTCCTCCAGAAAGAGACATCTCCTCTGGATGTGAGGTCTTACCAATGCCCTGCCCAGCTCCTCTAGAAAGAGCATTCTCCTCTGGATGTGAGGTCTTACCAATGCCCTGCCCAGCTCCTCTAGAAAGGGACATCTCCTCTGGATGTGAGGTCTTACCAACGCCTTGCCCAGCTCCTCTAGAAAGAGACATCTCCTCTGGATGGGAGGTCTTACCAATGCCTTGCCCAACTCCTCTAGAAAGAGACATCTCCTCTGGATGTGAGGTCTTACCAATGCCTTGCCCAGCTCCTCCAGAAAGAGACATCTCCTCTGGATGTGAGGTCTTACCAATGCCTTGCCCAGCTCCTCTAGAAAGAGACATCTCCTCTGGATGTGAGGTCTTACCAATGCCTTGCCCAGCTCCTCTAGAAAGAGACATCTCCTCTGGATGGGAGGTCTTACCAATGCCCTGCCCAGCTCCTCTAGAAAGAGCTGTCTCCTCTGGAGCTTCCCTCTGTTCCAATCTGGGTTCAACTCCGTCCAGACGACAAACGCGTTGTACGCCAAGATGTCCAAGATGTGAAATAATATCACAACTGGCCAGCGTAGGGTTTGTGTCCTGCACATGAGTAACATCCATGGAAATGAGTTTGGTCCATCTCCTTCCATCTCTCTCCAAAAACACCCCTTCCCTTCAAATTAGTGCAGTCCAGAATGATTTTCTAGATGGTTGTCTGGGATGAACAGTTCAAAACAAGACTTTATGTCCTGCACATGAGTAACCACCATCCACGTCGGCCCTGGTTGCATCCTTATCACATTGGACAGCCGTGCGGGGTGGCTCATTCCTTGGGCATGAAGATCAAACCATTTCAAAACATATGTCTTGTCCTGCAGGCTGCTGATGAGTTGGTTGCTGACGGGCTGGTCCTGGGGCTGGCTGAGGGTCAATCCCATCCTCCTCTTCCAACTCACTGTCAGACTTTGAATTGACAGAGACATGGTCCTCATATAAAATTCTTCATCTTCCAATATGGAAGACACTTCATTCCACACCAGCTTCACTCTCCGCAAAAATAATAATCTAAGGCTCTCTGAGCAGAGAATCTTTTTGCCATACTGATTGATTGTGATAAGGAGCCACACATGCAAAGCTTTTTCATTTGTTGTGTCCTTCCTCCAATTTGTACCTGGCTGGGATAGTTTGGGAAAATATTGCATTTTTACATTGTATAGAAATAATGCATTGTAATAACATTGTGCAGGTTCCCGCAAAACATTGTGTAGTTTCACACAATACAAAGTGTAAAGAGTGTAAAGAGTGTGAGAAAATCAGGATGTCAGGCAGAGAAGCAGGTTCTTGGTGTTGAAACAGGAAGGATGAAGACAGAGTGAAGGAACACAGCAAACATTTCTTCTTCTTCACTTGTTTCCACACTTTTATTACCCAAACTTCACATATGTGACTCACTATCTGGTCTTATGTAGCGACATTTTAATTTCAGTTTTTTTTAGACTGGTATATCATACACTGCATTTGAGGAAACAATGGAAAAGTAATTCTGCTTTTAAAATTGATCAACTTGTAAACTCACTTTTTGAGAAAACCATATTTCAGCGTTTTGTTACTACTATTGGACAGCCATTCAGAATTGTTCACACCCTCTTTAAGCCTGAGCCCCACCCATCTCTTTAAGGGTTGCTCCTTGTGTTCTGTACTGACTATACCAGCTACTTTCAGATATCGAAAAGAGACAGCGAGAACAGCTCACTGAACATTACTCTCTCTAGCAGAGCTGGTTAGGCTGCTTTGTTATCCAGAGTGTTGGTGACTGCAACTGTGCTGTCAGATTGTAAATTCAGAGAGTTTCACGTTCAAAGCGCACACTGGACGCTCTGGCCAATAAGTAGGGCTGTTCCGAAGGCTCTGACCTCACAACGACAGTCAAGCATCCAAGACAACTGGCTAACATTGACTAGCTACTTCCAGACGCATAATGAGGGAACACCCCACTCTGACCATTTTACTGACCCTAGCAGAACTGCTTAGGCTGTTTTCATGTTATCCAGAGAGTTGGTGACTGTAACTGTGCTGCTGGCAACAATTGAATGACGCTTTGTTGTCGACTTTGCCGACACCGGGTGTGGAGCGTTCAAAAATGAATTAGTTTGTTAAGAAATGTAGCTAGATAGGTAAACATTTTTTTTTAACCTTTATTTAACTAGGCAAGTCAGCTAAGAACAAATTCTTATTTTCAATGACGGTCTAGGAACAGTGTGTTAACTGCCTTGTTCAGGGGTAGAACGACAGAGTTTTACCTTGTCAGCTCAGGGGATTCAATCCTGCAACCTTTCGGTTACTAGTTCAACGCTCTAACCACTAGGCTACCTGCCACCCCAGCCATGATGTAATGTTAGTTAGCGAGCCAAGCAGCTAACGTTAGCTAGCTAAATAACAGTACACTAACTTGAAATGAAAATACTTTGTCACAATTAGAGTGGAGTCTTTTGTTAAGACATGTAGCTAGCTAGCTAAACATTGGACCATAATCACAACACATAACGTTACTACCCTGCATGAATCTGCAGGTTGCTAACCAACCATAACTAGTCAAGCAAAATGTGTCTGAGACACAAAGAATAAGATCATACACATAACTTTAGCTATCAACCCAGCCAGCTAACGTTAGCTAGCTATCGGTACACTTGAAATGAAACCACTTTCTGTCAAAATTTGAAATGTGTAATATCTTAAAATGTAGCCATCTAGACTATCTTAGCAGTATACATCATAGCTGGACACGTCTGATGCCATGCATGGTTGACCTTACTAGTTTGAGGATGTAATCCAGAATGGTGTTTTCTCCATCTCCTTAGCAATAAATTAGAATTCCACTGATTTCAGAACTCGGTCCTCCAGAAAGTGGAGATCATACACATAACGTTAGCTAGCGAGCCAGTCAGCTAATGTTAGCTTGCTAACAGTACACTTTAACTTTACATTAGGTTTATGCAGTTTAACTACACAATACTTTGTTTTTAAAGCCACGTTTGATTCGATTACCTAGAAATACTGACCAACTCCAATAGACAGACACGTGCTATATGACAGACCAATACAAACTCATCTCTCGGCATGTCCAGCCCACTCATTATCTCAGCCAATCATGGCTAGCGGGAAGGTTGCTCACTTTTTCTGTGGCTCGTAATTTAACAATTAAATTCGTATTTACAAACGACATACAAGTTTGATATTAAGGCACATGAAAGTTGACATGTTCGAGATGTTCGTTTCTGCCAAAAAATGCATCTTGATAAAAAAACTTCAAAAATGATGTTCAAGCCTCCTGTGAAGTCTTGACTTGCGACATACGCCTAGTTTCCTGAATCAGGTCACATATGTAATATAAATGTGTAGTGGGGTGCACAGTGTGCATTCAATGAAAATGTGGGTCTCAGTTTGCATAATTCATTGTATTCTTTTTTAATTTTGTAAACATTGAAAATGGGTCCCACTGACCCGAACACCACAAAAGGGTTAATTAACATTACCCTCACTCGCCTCAACAGACCACACCTTATCCTGCCTTATTTCAACACAAACAGTGATACTTCTGGGAGTCAACCATCTCTAGTGTATAAACACATTGTCCTGCCTCAACAAAACACAACCCAACATTACATCATCTTCCCACAACTCAACATAGCAGCACAGGCAATACCTTAGGGAGCCAACAGTTGTCTAAAAACCATGGTAACAGCATCATGACAAAGACAGTCATGGTGGCAGCCAACATAGCATTCAGAATAAGCTCCACTCAGCCCCTCATATATAACATTCTAATAGTGATTCACAAACACTTCACAGGAACACACCAGTTCCCTGAGCCCAGGATTTTACCTGATTAGAAGGGTCTGTGCCCAGGATTTTACCTGATTAGAATGGTCTGTGCCCAGGATTAAACCTGATTAGAATGGTCTGTGCCCAGGATTAAACCTGATTAGAATGGTCTGTGCCCAGGATTAAACCTGATTAGAATGGTCTGAGCCCAGGATTAAACCTGATTAGAATGGTCTGTGCTCAGGATTAAACCTGATTAGAATGGTCTGAGCTCAGGATTAAACCTGATTAGAATGGTCTGTGCCCAGAAGCCTTTTCATACATACATCAAAGTTTATTGGTCGCATATAAAATGTACAGATGTTTTGGGAAGAGCAGCAAAATGCTTCCAGCTCCAACAGTGAAGTACTATCTAGCAAAACATTATCAATACAGAGATCATACGTTATTAGGGAGTGGAGGGAGGAACAGTCTGTTTTATTAGTAAAAGGGACAGTAGGTTTTATTAGTAAAAGGGACAGTAGGTTTTATTAGTAAAAGGGACAGTAGGTTTTATTAGTAAAAGGGACAGTAGGTTTTATTAGTAAAAGGGACAGTAGGTTTTATTAGTAAAAGGGACAGTAGGTTTTATTAGTAAAAGGGACAGTAGGTTTTATTAGTAAAAGGAACAGTAGGTTTTATTAGAAAATCAAATCAAGGTTTATTTGTTTTTACAGTTTTCTTCCGTCGAAGGAGAGTCGGACCAAAATGCAGCGTGGTTAATAATATACATCTTTAATGAAGATGAACATGAACAAAACAACAAACGGAACGAGAAAATCTATACAGCCTATCTGGTGAACAACAAACACTGAGACAGGAACAATCACCCACGAAACACTCAAAGAATATGGCTGCCTAAATATGGTTCCCAATCAGAGACAACGAGAATCACCTGCCTCTGATTGAGACCGCCTCAGGCAACCATAGACTTTGCTAGAACACCCCACTAAGCCACAATCTCAAAACCTACGAAAAACCCCCATACATAAACACAACACAAAATAAACCCATGTCACACCCTGGCCTGACCAAAATAAGTAAAGAAAACACAAAATACTAAGACCAGGGCGTGACATTTGTCAAGTGCGCCGAATACAACAGGTGATGTAACGACTTCTGCCGAAGTCGATGCCTCTCCTTGTTCGGGCCGGTGCTCGGAGGTAGACGTCTCCGGTCTTCTATCCATCATTGATCTATGTTTCATTTTCCATTGGTTTTGTCTTGTCTTCCTTCACACCTGGTTCCAATCCCATTCATTCTATGTTGTGTATTTAACCCTCTGTTTCCCCTCATGTCCTTGTCAGAGATTGTTTATTGTTATGTTCATGTTTTATGGATTGGTGCGTGGCGGGTTCTTGTACCCACATTAATTTTATTATAGACTTTGGTTTTGGAGTTTGTGTTTTAAGTTATTAAAATACTCAATTTATACCAAGATTGATTCTCCTGCGCCTGACTTCCCTGCCACCTACACACACGACGTGACAGGTGTAGACCTTACAGTGAAATGCTTACTTACAGGTTTAATTAGGAGGAACAGTAGGTTTAATTAGGAGGAACAGTAGGTTTTATTAGGAGGAACAGTAGGTTTAATTAGGAGGAACAGTAGGTTTTATTAGGAGGAACAGTAGGTGTTATTAGTGAGAGGAACAGTAGGTTTTATTAGTGAGAGGAACAGTAGGTTTAATTAGGAGGAACAGTAGGTTTAATTAGGAGGAACAGTAGGTTTAATTAGGAGGAACAGTAGGTTTAATTAGGAGGAACAGTAGGTTTTATTAGGAGGAACAGTAGGTTTTATTAGGAGGAACAGTAGGTTTTATTAGGAGGAACAGTAGGTTTAATTAGGAGGAACAGTAGGTTTAATTAGGAGGAACAGTAGGTTTTATTAGGAGGAACAGTAGGTTTAATTAGGAGGAACAGTAGGTTTAATTAGGAGGAACAGTAGGTTTAATTAGGAGGAACAGTAGGTTTAATTAGGAGGAACAGTAGGTTTAATTAGTGAGAGGAACAGTAGGTTTTATTAGGAGGAACAGTAGGTTTAATTAGGAGGAACAGTAGGTTTAATTAGTGAGAGGAACAGTAGGTTTTATTAGGAGGAACAGTAGGTTTTATTAGGAGGAACAGTAGGTTTTATTAGGAGGAACAGTAGGTTTAATTAGGAGGAACAGTAGGTTTAATTAGGAGGAACAGTAGGTTTAATTAGGAGGAACAGTAGGTTTAATTAGGAGGAACAGTAGGTTTAATTAGTGAGAGGAACAGTAGGTTTAATTAGGAGGAACAGTAGGTTTAATTAGGAGGAACAGTAGGTTTTATTAGGAGGAACAGTAGGTTTTATTAGTGAGAGGAACAGTAGGTTTTATTAGTGAGAGGAACAGTAGGTTTAATTAGGAGGAACAGTAGGTTTTATTAGTGAGAGGAACAGTAGGTTTAATTAGTGAGAGGAACAGTAGGTTTAATTAGGAGGAACAGTAGGTTTAATTAGGAGGAACAGTAGGTTTAATTAGGAGGAACAGTAGGTTTAATCAGGAGGAACAGTAGGTTTTATTAGGAGGAACAGTAGGTTTAATTAGGAGGAACAGTAGGTTTAATTAGGAGGAACAGTAGGTTTTATTAGGAGGAACAGTAGGTTTAATTAGGAGGAACAGTAGGTTTAATTAGGAGGAACAGTAGGTTTTATTAGGAGGAACAGTAGGTTTAATTAGGAGGAACAGTAGGTTTAATTAGGAGGAACAGTAGGTTTTATTAGGAGGAACAGTAGGTTTTATTAGGAGGAACAGTAGGTTTAATTAGGAGGAACAGTAGGTTTAATTAGGAGGAACAGTAGGTTTAATTAGGAGGAACAGTAGGTTTAATTAGGAGGAACAGTAGGTTTGCACAGTGTGTGGTTATGTGTGGAAGACCTAGATGGCACAGTGTGTGGTTATGTGTGGAAGACTTAGATGGCACAGTGTGTGGTTATGTGTGGAAGACTTATATGGCACAGTGTGTGGTTATGTGTGGAAGACCTAGATGGCACAGTGTGTGGTTATGTGGAAGACCTAGATGGCACAGTGTGTGGTTATGTGTGGAAGACTTAGATGGCACAGTGTGTGGTTATGTGTGGAAGACTTATATGGCACAGTGTGTGGTTATGTGTGGAAGACCTAGATGGCACAGTGTGTGGTTATGTGTGGAAGACTTAGATGGCACAGTGTGTGGTTTTGTGTGGAAGACCTAGATGGCACAGTGTGTGGTTATGTGTGGAAGACCTAGATGGCACAGTGTGTGGTTATGTGTGGAAGACCTAGATGGCACAGTGTGTGGTTATGTGGGAGACCTAGATGGCACAGTGTGTGGTTATGTGGAAGACCTAGATGGCAAAGTGTGTGGTTATGTGTGGAAGACCTAGATGGCACAGTGTGTGGTTATGTGGAAGACCTAGATGGCACAGTGTGTGGTTATGTGTGGAAGACTTAGATGGCACAGTGTGTGGTTATGTGGAAGACCTAGATGGCACAGTGTGTGGTTATGTGGAAGACCTAGATGGCACAGTGTGTGGTTATGTGGAAGACCTAGATGGCACAGTGTGTGGTTATGTGGAAGACCTAGATGGCACAGTGTGTGGTTATGTGGAAGACCTAGATGGCACAGTGTGTGGTTATGTGTGGAAGACTTAGATGGCACAGTGTGTGGTTATGTGTGGAGCACAGTGTGTGGTTATGTGTGGAAGATGGCACAGTGTGTGGTTATGTGGAAGACCTAGATGGCACAGTGTGTGGTTATGTGTGGAGCACAGTGTGTGGTTATGTGGAAGACCTAGATGGCACAGTGTGTGGTTATGTGTGGAACACCGTGTGTGGTTATGTGTGGAAGACTTAGATGGCACAGTGTGTGGTTATGTGTGGAGCACAGTGTGTGGTTATGTGGAAGACCTAGATGGCACAGTGTGTGGTTATGTGGAAGACCTATAAGACACAGTGTGTGGTTATGTGTGGAAGACCTAGCTGGCACAGTGTGTGGTTATGTGGAAGACCTAGATGGCACAGTGTGTGGTTATGTGGAAGACCTAGATGGCACAGTGTGTAGTTATGTGGAAGACCTAGCTGGCACAGTGTGTGGTTATGTGTGGAGCACAGTGTGTGGTTATGTGTAGAAGACCTAGATGGCAAAGTGTGTGGTTATGTGTGGAAGACCTAGATGGCACAGTGTGTGGTTATGTGTGGAGCACAGTGTGTGGTTATGTGTGGAAGACTTAGATGGCATAGTGTGTGGTTTTGTGGAAGACCTACATGGCACAGTGTGTGGTTATGTGTGGAAGACCTAGATGGCACAGTGTGTGGTTATGTGGAAGACCTAGATGGCACAGTGTGTGGTTATGTGTGGACGACTTAGATGGCACAGTGTGTGGTTATGTGGAAGACCTAGATGGCACAGTGTGTGGTTATGTGTGGAAGACCTAGATGGCACAGTGTGTGGTTATGTGGAAGACCTATAAGACACAGTGTGTGGTTATGTGGAAGACCTAGATGGCACAGTGTGTGGTTATGTGGAAGACCTAGATGGCACAGTGTGTGGTTATGTGGAAGACCTAGCTGGCACAGTGTGTGGTTATGTGTGGAGCACAGTGTGTGGTTATGTGTAGAAGACCTAGATGGCACAGTGTGTGGTTATGTGTGGAAGACCTAGATGGCACAGTGTGTGGTTATGTGGAAGACCTAGATGGCACAGTGTGTGGTTATGTGTGGAAGACCTAGATGGCACTGTGTGTGGTTATGTGGAAGACCTAGATAGCACAGTGTGTGGTTATGTGTGGAAGACTTAGATGGTACAGTGTGTGGTTATGTGGAAGACCTAGATGGCACAGTGTGTGGTTATGTGTGGAAGACCTAGATGGCACAGTGTGTGGTTATGTGGAAGACCTATAAGAGACAGTGTGTGGTTATGTGGAAGACCTAGATGGCACAGTGTGTGGTTATGTGGAAGACCTAGATGGCATAGTGTGTGGTTATGTGGAAGACCTAGCTGGCACAGTGTGTGGTTATGTGTGGAGCACAGTGTGTGGTTATGTGTAGAAGACCTAGATGGCACAGTGTGTGGTTATGTGTGGAAGACCTAGATGGCACAGTGTGTGGTTATGTGTGGAAGACTTAGATGGCACAGTGTGTGGTTTTGTGGAAGACCTAGCTGGCACAGTGTGTGGTTATGTGTGGAAGACCTAGATGGCACAGTGTGTGGTTATGTGGAAGACCTAGATGGCACAGTGTGTGGTTATGTGTGGAAGACTTAGATGGCACAGTGTGTGGTTATGTGGAAGACCTAGATGGCACAGTGTGTGGTTATGTGGAAGACCTAGATGGCACAGTGTGTGGTTATGTGGAAGACCTAGATGGCACAGTGTGTGGTTATGTGTGGAAGACCTAGATGGCACAGTGTGTGGTTATGTGGAAGACCTAGATGGCACAGTGTGTGGTTATGTGGAAGACCTAGATGGCACAGTGTGTGGTTATGTGTGGAAGACCTAGATGGCACAGTGTGTGGTTATGTGGAAGACCTAGATGGCACAGTGTGTGGTTATGTGGAAGACCTAGATGGCACAGTGTGTGGTTATGTGGAAGACCTAGATGGCACAGTGTGTGGTTATGTGGAAGACCTAGCTGGCACAGTGTGTGGTTATGTGGAAGACCTAGATGGCACAGTGTGTGGTTATGTGGAAGACCTAGAAGGCACAGTGTGTGGTTATGTGGAAGACCTAGATGGCACAGTGTGTGGTTATGTGGAAGACCTAGATGGCACAGTGTGTGGTTATGTGTGGAAGACTTAGATGGCACAGTGTGTGGTTATGTGTGGAGCACAGTGTGTGGTTATGTGTGGAGCACAGTGTGTGGTTATGTGTGGAGCACAGTGTGTGGTTATGTGTGGAAGATGGCACAGTGTGTGGTTATGTGGAAGACCTAGATGGCACAGTGTGTGGTTATGTGTGGAGCACAGTGTGTGGTTATGTGGAAGACCTAGATGGCACAGTGTGTGGTTATGTGTGGAAGACTTAGATGGCACAGTGTGTGGTTATGTGTGGAAGATGGCACAGTGTGTGGTTATGTGGAAGACCTAGATGGCACAGTGTGTGGTTATGTGTGGAGCACAGTGTGTGGTTATGTGTGGAAGACTTAGATGGCACAGTGTGTGGTTATGTGTGGAGCACAGTGTGTGGTTATTTGGAAGACCTAGATGGCACAGTGTGTGTTTATGTGTGGAAGACCTAGATGGCACAGTGTGTGGTTATGTGGAAGACCTAGATGGCACAGTGTGTGGTTATGTGGAAGACCTAGATGGCACAGTGTGTGGTTATGTGGAAGACCTAGATGGCACAGTGTGTGGTTATGTGGAAGACCTAGATGGCACAGTGTGTGGTTATGTGTGGAGCACAGTGTGTGGTTATGTGGAAGACCTAGATGGCACAGTGTGTGGTTATGTGTGGAGCACAGTGTGTGGTTATGTGTGGAGCACAGTGTGTGGTTATGTGGAAGACCTAGATGGCACAGTGTGTGGTTATGTGTGGAGCACAGTGTGTGGTTATGTGGAAGACCTAGATGGCACAGTGTGTGGCTGTGTTGTGATTGAAGGTGTTGTGTGTGTTTTTGGTGTCTGGTAAAGTGTAGGCGTTAAGTGTTCTTTGAAAGGAAAAGGTTGCATATATTCCCTGAACCTTTGTTGTGTGTCTGTGAGCACAGTTTGTGAGAGAGAGCCTTCAATTTTGTGAAGATGTGGGATATGCATTTTAAAATAATATCTAATGTATTTTTTTAATTGTCCTACCATGATGGAACGGTCCACAATCCTATACCTTAGACACTCGCCCGAACGACCCAGACACTAGAGAGAAGTCCTTATCAGTTTTGTGGGCCTGCTGTAAGCTGCCGAAATGCAGCCAAAACAGAATGATAAATGCGGTCAGAGACCTACTAGAGCAGCACCGCCTGGCAGGGTTGGTCCTACATAGCCAGAGGACCCTGATAATATACAAGGAAATTCTCAAAGCTGCTAATGAAAACCTTGACGACCTTCTACCGAGCTGGTGGGGATTCCGGCGCGGTGCCCCCACCCAGGTAGTGGCAGAGCTGGCAACACTAGCTGCAGTAACCCATGGGGAGGGGGTCACACTAGGACAATCAGAGGGGGGGCATATTATTGTGGCCCTGGTGGCACAAAATAATCAAAGGTCTGACTGCACAGAGATGCTTGGGAAAATGGTCCCAACGGGGGACCAGCGTGTGTGTGTTTCAGGGGAACGGGGTGGATCTGATCTCCAATACCTAGGACTGGACAATGGTTAATCAAATCTCAAATGTTTGCCAAGTCTTGCTCAATCTTGCCTCCTTTTTCAAACAGCTGTAACTCTATGTGCATTCATAAATCAGGTCCTTTCTTGAGTTGGGCTCTGGGATGTAACAACCTTTGAGCATCTGAGCTTATGGTTAAGTGCGGGGAAAGCTGGTGATCTCAGAGGGAGGCTGGTGTTCGCAGAGGGAGTTGTTTTCAGAGGCTGGTGAACTCAGAGTGAGGCCGTGAGCTCAGAGTGAGGCTGGTGTTCATAGCGGGAGACTGGTGTTCTCAGAGGGAGGCTGGTGTTCTCAGTAGCTGGTGTTCTCAGAGGCTTGTGTTCTCAGAGTCTGGTGTTCTCAGAGGGAGGCTGGTGTTCTCAGAGGCTGGTGTTCTCAGAGGCTGGTGTTCTCAGAGGGTGGCTGGTGTTCTCAGAGGGTGGCTGGTGTTCTCAGAGGGAGGCTGGTGTTCTCAGAGGCTGGTGTTCTCAGAGGCTGGTGGACTCAGAGGCTGGTGATCTCAGAGGGAGGCTGGTGAACTCAGAGGGAAGCTGGTGAACTCAGAGGGAGGCTGGTGTTCTCAGAGACTGGTGGTTTCAGAGGCTATTGAACTCAGAGGGAGGCTGGTGTTCTCAGAGGGAGGCTGGTGTTCGCAGAGGGAGTTGTTTTCAGAGGCTGGTGAACTCAGAGTGAGGCTGGTGTTCTCAGCGGGAGGCTGGTGTTCTCAGAGGGAGGCTGGTGTTCTCAGAGGCTGGTGTTCTCAGAGGCTGGTGTTCTCAGAGGCTGGTGTTCTCAGAGGGAGGCTGGTGTTCTCAGAGGGAGGCTTGTTTCTCAGAGGCTTGTTTCTCAGAGGCTGGTGATCTCAGAGGGAGGCTGGTGAACTCAGAGGATGGTGTTCTCAGAGGTAGGCTGGTGTTCTCAGAGGGTGGCTGGTGTTCTCAGAGGGAGGCTGGTGTTCTCAGAGGATGGTGATCTCAGATGGAGTCTGGTGTTCTCAGAGGCTGGTGTTCTCAGAGGCGGGCTGGTGTTCTCAGAGGGAGGCTGGTGTTCTCAGAGGCTGGTGTTCTCAGAGGCTGGTGTCCTCAGAGGCTGGTGTTCTCAGAGGGAGGCTGGTGAACTCAGAGGGAGGCTGGTATTCTCAGAGGGAGGCTGGTGTTCTCAGAGGCTGGTGTTCTCAGAGGCTGGTGAACTCAGAGGGAGGCTGGTGTTCTCAGATGGTGGCTGGTGTTCTCAGAGGGAGGCTGGTGGTCTCAGAGGGAGGCTGGCGTTCTCAGAGGCTGGTGTCCTCAAAGGCTGGTGGTCTCAGAGGGAGGCTGGTGTTCTCAGAGGGAGGCTGGTGTTCTCAGAGGCTGGCTGGTGTTCTCAGAGGGAGGCTGGTGGTCTCAGAGGGAGGCTGGCATTCTCAGAGGCTGGTGTCCTCAAAGGCTGGTGGTCTCAGAGGGAGGCTGGTGTTCTCAGAGGGAGGCTGGTGTTCTCAGAGGCTGGCTGGTGTTCTCAGAGGCTGGTGTTCTCAGAGGCTGGTGTTCTCAGAGGGAGGCTGGTGTTCTCAGAGGCTGGTGTTCTCAGAGGCTGGTGAACTCAGAGGCTGGTGTTCTCAAAGGCTGGTGTTCTCAGAGGCTGGTGATCTCAGAGGGAGGCTGGTGTTCTCAGAGGCTGGTGTTATCAGAGGCTGGTGTCCTCAGAGGCTGGTGAACTCAGAGGGAGGCTGGTGAACTCAGAGGGAGGCTGGTGAACTCAGAGGGAGACTGGTTTCACATTAGTTTAATTTATATTTTTATATATTCATTTTTATTCCGATTTTTATGGTTAACCACGTGACAAGGATTTTTAGAAACAAACACGTTATGATTGAAATGTAACTTCCACAGAAATGCTCCTAACGGGCACACAGATAGGTAGAAATGGTAGGATAAATTGTAAGCTTCCCAAATTGAAACTCAAGCTTATAGCCTTTACTACTAGAAAGAGACATGTCTACATGTAAATCTATTCCACAAGCAGTAGAAATGTACGTACATACACCTTATGGAACAGCAAGGCCTGGAAAGAGACACACACAGGCACGGACACACACAGGTACGGACACACACAGGCACGCACACACACAGGCACGAACACAAACAGGCACGGACACACACAGGTACGGGCACAAACAGGCACGGACACACAGGAACGGACACAAACAGGCACGGACACACACAGGTACGGACACACACAGGTACAGACACACACAGGCACGGACACACGAACACATGGATTTTGTATTGTAGATATGGAATCGAGTAGTGGCCTGTGTTGTTAATGTGTTGTGAAAAGTGTCATGAAACATAATGGCATGTAATATTTTAAATTGTAAATAACTGAATTTAATTTAGCTGGACCCGAGGAAGAGTAGCTGCTGCCTTGGCAGGAACTAATGGGGATCCATAATAAACCCCAGCAAGAGTAGCTGCTGCCTTGGCAGGAACTAATGGGGATCCATAATAAACCCCAGGAAGAGTAGCTGCTGCCTTGGCAGGATCTAATGGGGATCCTTAATAAACCCCAGGAAGAGTAGCTGCTGCCTTGGCAGGAACTAATGGGGATCCATAATAAACCCCAGGAAGAGTAGCTGCTGCCTTGGCAGGAACTAATGGGGATCCATAATAAACCCCAGGAACTAATGGGGATCCATAATAAACCAGAGGAAGAGTAGCTGCTGCCTTGGCAGGTACTAATGGGGATCCATAATAAACCCCAGGAACTAATGGGGATCCATAATAAACCCCAGGAACTAATGGGGATCCATAATAAACCTGAGGAAGACTAGCTGCTGCCTTGGCAGGTACTAATGGGGATCCATAATAAACCCGAGGAAGAGTAGCTGCTGCCTTGGCAGGTACTAATGGGGATCCATAATAAACCCCAGGAAGAGTAGCTGCTGTCTTGGCAGAACTAATGGGGATCCATAATAAACCCCAGGTAGAGTAGCTGCTGCCTTGGCAGAACTAATGGGGATCCATAATAAACCCCAGGTAGAGTAGCTGCTGCCTTGGCAGAACTAATGGGGATCCATAATAAACCCCAGGAAGAGTAGCTGCTGTCTTGGCAGGTACTAATGGGGATCCATAATAAACCCCAGGAAGAGTAGCTGCTGCCTTGGCAGGTACTAATGGGGATCCATAATAAATACCAATACAAAACAACACAAATCCCTGGGCCTGTCTGTGTGCCAGCCAGACACACCTCACGTACCAATCAGGAAGTGCTGAGTACACACACACACACACACACACACACACACATGCACACGCACACACACACCCCATGAGTAATACAGTAGGGATGAGACAGATTGTTCAGAGCCAGACTGTGTGATCTATTTAGTCAAGGAGTCTAGTCTGTTATAAAGGAGAAGTAGATGCTCTCAGCTAATTGGCTGGTGGCGATAATGTAACATAACAGGATTTCTTTAACGGGGATCCTTCATAAATAAAATGAAATACAAATAAAATGCATTGGAGATCCCGTGAAGAATAGCGTGCCCCCAATTCCCACACCACTGATTCGTTCTGGGGCTAGAGGACTATTTTTATACTCATTTTGACAGAGAGGAAATATAGCCCATTTTCAGTGCGGCCTCCAGACCTCGTTGAATACTGAATGCGGCCCTCCAGACCTCGTTGAATACTAAATGCGGCCCTCCAGACCTCGTTGAATACTGAATGCGGCCCTCCAGACCTCGTTGAATACTGAATGCGGCCCTCCAGACCTCGTTGAATACTGAATGCGGCCCTCCAGACCTCGTTGAATACTGAATGCGGCCCTCCAGACCTCGTTGAATACTGGATGCGGCCCTCCAGACCTCGTTGAATACTGAATGCGGCCCTCCAGACCTCGTTGAATACTGAATGCGGCCCTCCAGACCTCGTTGAATACTGAATCCCCCCCCTCTCCCTCCCCGGGGGCAAAATGAGTTTGACACTTCTGCTATATTGCCTATCATAGCTGTTGTCCATCTAGACTAGAGGGAAACATCATCTTCCAACACTGAACCATCTAATGAACCGGTATAATACAGAATACCCTTTATTAATCAATAACATGGTGAAGACCCCGGTCTAGTGGTTATTGGTTGGATGTGTCTCTGGGAGGGAACATACCAATGGTGGTTAAGAACCCATACATCACTTCCTTTCCAGGAGACGTGCAGGGTTAAGAACCCATACATCACTTCCGTTCCAGGAGACGTGCAGGGTTAAGAACCCATACATCACTTCCGTTCCAGGAGAGGTGCACAGGGTTAAGAACCCATACATCACTTCCTTTCCAGGAGACGTGCAGGGTTAAGAACCCATACATCACTTCCGTTCCAGGAGAGGTGCACAGGGTTAAGAACCCATACGTCACTTCCTTTCCAGGAGACGTGCAGGGTTAAGAACCCATACATCACTTCCTTTCCAGGAGACGTACCAGCAACATCTTCTGGAAGAGGACCAAACAGTTGGTGGGAGTCTTATCCAGCTGTCCGTCACAGACAGGACAAGCCCATTTCCATAATCACAAAGAGTCTCAACATCCCAAACCGTGCCGAACACAATTGCCAGCGTACAGAAACCCAATTCAGATTTTTTTTAAATCACTATTTGTTCTTTGACCAATCAGATCAGTTCTGAAGAAAAAAAACATCTGATGGGATTAAGACCAATTAGTGGAAAGAATATCAAAATTGGACTTCCTGCGTAAACGCAGCCAGGAACATACCGATAAAACCTCAGCTCAGTTGTCTGTTTGCAAAATTCAGTCAATCTGGTGAATTCATTAGGTTTGTTGGTTGGAGGTAACAGGGATGGCATTCTTAAACCCAAATGAAGTCTACTCAAATCCAATCAAATCAAAGTTTATTTGTCACATGCGCCAAATACAACAGGTGTAGACCTTACAGTGAAATGCTTACTTACAGGCTCTAACCAATAGTGCGAAAAGAGGTGTGTGTGTGTGTGTGTGTGTATGTGTGTGTGTGTGTGTGTGTGTGTGTGTGTGTGTGTGTGTGTGTGTGTGTGTGTGTGTGTGTGTGTGTGTGTAGGTAAATAAAGAAATAAAACAACAGTAAAAAGACATTTGAAAATAAAAGTAGCAAGGCTCTATACAGTAGAGAGGCTATATACAGTAGAGAGGCTATATACAGTAGAGAGGCTATATACAGTAGAGAGGTTATATACAGTAGAGAGGCTATATACAGTAGAGAGGCTCTATACAGTAGAGAGGCTATATACAGTAGAGAGGCTCTATACAGTAGAGAGGTTATATACAGTAGAGAGGCTATATACAGTAGAGAGGCTATATACAGTAGAGGCTCTATACAGTAGAGAGGCTATATACAGTAGAGAGGCTATATACAGTAGAGAGGTTATATACAGTAGAGAGGCTATATACAGTAGAGAGGCTATATACAGTAGAGGCTATATACAGTAGAGAGGCTATATACAGTATAGGGGCTATATACAGTAGAGAGGCTCTATACAGTAGAGAGGCTATATACAGTAGAGAGGCTATATACAGTAGAGGGGCTATATACAGTAGAGGCTATATACAGTAGAGAGGCTATATACAGTAGAGGCTATATACAGTAGAGAGGCTCTATACAGTAGAGAGGCTATATACAGTAGAGGCTATATACAGTAGAGAGGCTCTATACAGTAGAGAGGCTATATACAGTAGAGGGGCTATATACAGTAGAGGCTATATACAGTAGAGGCTCTATACAGTAGAGGCTATATACAGTAGAGAGGTTATATACAGTAGAGAGGCTATATACAGTAGAGGGGCTATATACAGTAGAGGCTATATACAGTAGAGAGGCTATATACAGTAGAGAGGCTATATACAGTAGAGGCTATATACAGTAGAGAGGCTATATACAGTAGAGAGGCTATATACAGTAGAGAGGCTATATACAGTAGAGAGGTTATATACAGTAGAGGCTATATACAGTAGAGGCTCTATACAGTAGAGAGGCTATATACAGTAGAGAGGCTATATACAGTAGAGGGGCTATATACAGTAGAGGCTATATACAGTAGAGAGGCTATATACAGTAGAGGCTATATACAGTAGAGAGGCTCTATACAGTAGAGAGGCTATATACAGTAGAGGCTATATACAATAGAGAGGCTCTATACAGTAGAGAGGCTATATACAGTAGAGAGGCTATATACAGTAGAGAGGTTATATACAGTAGAGAGGCTCTATACAGTAGAGAGAATATACAGTAGAGGCTATATACAGTAGAGAGGATCTATACAGTAGAGAGGCTATATACAGTAGAGGCTATATACAGTAGAGAGGCTCTATACAGTAGAGAGGCTATATACAGTAGAGAGGCTATATACAGTAGAGAGGCTATATACAGTAGAGAGGTTATATACAGTAGTGAGGCTATATACAGTAGAGGCTATATACAGTAGAGGCTATATACAGTAGAGAGGCTATATACAGTAGAGAGGCTATATACAGTAGAGAGGCTATATACAGTAGAGGCTATATACAGTAGAGAGGCTCTATACAGTAGAGAGGCTATATACAGTAGAGAGGCTATATACAGTAGTGAGGCTATATACAGTAAAGAGGTTATATACAGTAGTGAGGCTATATACAGTAGAGGCTATATACAGTAGAGGCTATATACAGTAGAGAGGCTATATACAGTAGAGAGGCTATATACAGTAGAGAGGCTATATACAGTAGAGAGGCTCTATACAGTAGAGAGGCTATATACAGTAGAGAGGTTATATACAGTAGTGAGGCTATATACAGTAGAGAGGTTATATACAGTAGTGAGGCTATATACAGTAGAGGCTATATACAGTAGAGGCTATATACAGTAGAGAGGCTATATACAGTAGAGAGGCTATATACAGTAGAGAGGCTATATACAGTAGAGGCTATATACAGTAGAGAGGCTCTATACAGTAGAGAGGCTATATACAGTAGAGAGGCTATATACAGTAGTGAGGCTATATACAGTAAAGAGGTTATATACAGTAGTGAGGCTATATACAGTAGAGGCTATATACAGTAGAGGCTATATACAGTAGAGAGGCTATATACAGTAGAGAGGCTATATACAGTAGAGGCTATATACAGTAGAGAGGCTCTATACAGTAGAGAGGCTATATACAGTAGAGAGGCTATATACAGTAGTGAGGCTATATACAGTAGAGAGGCTATATACAGTAGAAAGGCTATATACAGTAGAGAGGCTATATACAGTAGAGAGGTTATATACAGTAGTGAAGCTATATACAGTAGAGAGGTTACATACAGTAGTGAGGCTATATACAGTAGAGGCTATATACAGTAGAGGCTATATACAGTAGAGAGGCTATATACAGTAGAGAGGTTATATACAGTAGTGAGGCTATATACAGTAGTGGCTATATACAGTAGAGGCTATATACAGTAGAGAGGCTATATACAGTAGAGGGGCTATATACAGCAGAGAGGCTATATACAGTAGAGGCTATATACTGTAGAGAGGCTATATACAGTATAGGGGCTATATACAGTAGAGAGGCTATATACAGTAGAGATGTTATATACAGTAGAGAGGTTATATACAGTAGAGAGGCTATATACAGTAGAGGCTATATACAGTAGAGAGGCTATATACAGTAGAGAGGTTATATACAGTAGAGAGGTTATATACAGTAGAGAGGCTATATACAGTAGAGGCTATATACAGTAGAGAGGCTATATACAGTAGAGAGGCTACATACAGAAGAGGCTATATACAGTAGAGAGGCTATATACAGTAGAGGCTATATACAGTAGAGAGGCTATATACAGTATAGGGGCTATATACAGTAGAGAGGCTATATACAGTAGAGATGTTATATACAGTAGAGAGGTTATATACAGTAGAGAGGCTA
>NC_034192.2:64795064-64802564 GCF_002021735.2 Oncorhynchus kisutch
TCCAAACCCCTAGCTCTGCACAAGGTGAAGATAAGTTGGCCAAAATATTTACAAGCCGACTGCTAAGATAGCTCAATTTACAGTAAGCATGGCATAAACATGACTTGTGTTTGTGTGGGTTGTGTTATGGGGTTACATGTAATTAGAGGTAGCCTGAGGACCACAGAGAACCTTCCGGACCATGTCATCCATTTAGTCCACCCCTCTTCTCTTTTCACCTTTTCTCAATGTAAAACTAAGGTCATCTAGAGTAATTCCACAGTGCCCTGGGTACACAAGCATGAGGGAGGGGACACACCTTGTGGTTATGGAGCACAACAAGATTGTGGGACAGAAACCAGCAAGGGACACTGGAAGGTATAAAATCGAGACGACAACAGTAATGACACAACCGTCTCATTCTTCTCTCTGCAGATTCACAAAGACACGTCTGCAAACATCCCCTGCAAAGTGCTACTATTGACAAGAATGATCCGTCAAAGTCAATGAGCTGAGGTTTTACAGACAGTACTTTGAGATGAAAAAGGGAGTTTTAGTTGTGCTTAGACAATGAATGTATTATTGTGTATGAGAGCCATTTCTTCTCAATCTCCCTTACACAACCATTTGTACTGTGCAAGAACTGCCTTCCTTTTCACACCTTCTGTAGCCCCCTGAGCCCATTCAATTTGTTGACTGATCTTTCCTCTCAAAAGCAGCTCCCAAAGCCCCCTCATTGTCCCTAAGCAACACGCTAGCCAGTCCCATTACATTTACCAACAAAGACGAGTTACCCTACATCCATTCCTTTCCAGGAGACGTTCAGTACCAGCAACATCTTCTGCAAACAGTTGGTGTTTAACCTCTCTTGGGTAGGGGGCAGTATTTTCACATCCGGATGAAAAGTGTCCCCAAAAAAACTGCCTGTTACTCAGGCCCAGAAGCTGGGATATGATTGGTAGCATATAATTTGGTAGATTTGGATAGAAAACACTCTAAAGTTTTTAAAACGGTTAACATTTAGTTTGTGAGTATAACAGAACTGATATGGCAGGCGAAACCCTGAGGACAACCCCCCCCCCAAAAAAATCAGCCTACCACTGTTTTCAATGGCTGTCACTTTTATTATAAGGCAAAATCTTCCCAGATTGCAGTTCCTAGGGCTTCCACTAGATGTCAACAGTCTGTAGAAAGAACTTCATGCTGGTTTTTGGAAAAATGAGCCAGAAATTGTAGTTTTTCTAGGTGGATCCCATTTTGACTGTAGTGTTTCCAAGGGCGTGGACGAGAGCGCGCTCTTTGGTATTTTTCTCCGGTAAAGACAATAACAATTCTCTGTCTTACATTTTATTGTTTATTTACATATTAGGGTATCTAAGGTTTGATTATAAACGTTGTTTGACTTGTTTGGAAAAGTTTATTAGTAACGTTTGAGATTAATTTTGTATACATTTTGATGGAGGGAAACTGGGTGGATTATTGACTAAAACGCGCCAGCTAAACTGAGTTTTTATGGATATAAAGAAGGACATTATCGAACAAAAGGACCATCTGTGATGTAACTGGGACCATTTGGAGTGCCAACAGAAGAAGATCATCAAAGGTAAGGCATTTTTTATTTAGCTATTTCTGACTTTCGTGTCGCACCTGCCTGATTGAAATATGTTTTTCATGTGATTGTATACAGGGCGCTATCCTGAGATAATCGCATGGTGTGCTTTCGCCGTAAAGCCTTTTTGAAATCTGACACAGCGGCTGGATTAACAAGAAGTTAAGCTTTATTTTGATGTATTACACTTGTGATTTAATGAAAGTTAAATATTTATAATTCTGTAGGATGAATTTCGCGCTCTGCAATATCACCTGATGTTGGCCAGGTGGGGCACTACCGTCCCACCTGCCCATAAGAAGTTTTAAGAATCCATACATCACTTCCTTTCCAGGAGACGTTTAGTACCAGAAACATCTTCTGCAAGAGGACCAAAAGGTTGATGGAAGCTGTACATCACTTTCGGCAGAGTCTTATCCAGCTGTCCGTCCACCGTAGACAGGACAAGCCCATTTCCATAATCACAAAGAGTCTCAGATCCCCAAACACACAGTGCCGAACACAATTGCCAGTGTACTGAAACCCAATTCTGATACATATTTTTTCACAATTTGGTCTTTTGACTAATCAGATCAGTTCTGAAAAAATATCTGATGGGATTAAGACCGAATAGTGGAAAGAATTTCAAAATTGGACTTCCTGCATAAACGCAGCCAGTGTGGCTCAGCATAAGACCATGTAGAACACACAGGAGGTGAGGGCTTATAATAATGGCCAGAATGGAGCAAAGTGGGGCCTCCCACTCCTCTTTCTATTCTGGTTAGAGCCTGTTTGTACTGTTCTGTGAAGGGAGTAGTACACAGCGTTGTACGAGATCTTCAGTTTCTTGGCAATTTCTCACATGGAATAGCCTTCATTTCTCAGAACAAGAATAGACTGGTGAGTTTGAGAAGAACGTTCTTTGTTTCTGGCCATTTTGAGCCTGTAATCGAACCCACAAATGCTGATGCTCCAGATACTCAATATGTCTAAAGAAGGCGAGTTGCATTTCTTCTTTAATCAGCACCACAGTTTTCTGCTGTGCTAACATAATTGCAAACGGGTTTTCTAATGAACATTAGCCTTTTAAGATGATAAACTTGGATTAGTTAACTCAACGTGCCATTGGAACACAGGCGTGATGGTTGCTGATAATGGGCCTCTGTACGCCTATGTAGATATTCCATAAAAAATCTGCCATTTCTAGCTACAATAGTCATTTACAACATTAACAATGTCTACACTGTATTTCTGATCAATTTGATGTTATTTTAATGGACAAAAACATTTGCTTTCTTTCAAAGACAAGGACATTTCTAAGTGACCCCAAACTTTTCAATGGTAGTGTATATACATTAAGTACCAGTCAAAGGTTTGGGGACACATTCTCATTCAAGGGTTTTTCTTTATTTTTACTATTTTCTACATTGTAGAATAATAGTGAAGACATCAAAACGATGAAATAACAAAAAGTTTGAAACAAATCAAGATATATATTATATTTGAGATTCTTCAAAGTAGCCACCCTTTGCCTTGATGACAGCTTTGCACACTCGTGGCATTCTCTCAACCAGCGTCATGAAGTAGTCACCAGGAATGCATGTCAATTAACAGGCGTCCCTTGTTAAAAGTTCATTTGTGGAATTTCTTTCCTTCTTAATGCGCTTGAAACACAAGTATTCACACCCTTTGCTATGCCATTCCAAATTGAGCTCAGTTGCATCCAATTTCCTTTGATTATCCTTGAGGTGTCACAACAACTTGATTTGAGTCCACCTGTGGCATATTCACGTCTATATAAAGGTCCCACAGTTGACAGAGCAGGAACTATGCCATGAAGTCCAAGGAACTGTCCTTAGATCTCTGAGATATAACTGTGACGAGGCATATATCTGGGGTGTAAACCAATTTCTAGAGCGTTGAACGTTTCCACAGTGGTCTCCATCGTTGAGAAATTGAAAAAATATGGAACTACCCAAACTATCACATTTTAGGGAATACCCAGATGCAGACAGTGTCGAAGTAACAAAAGTGTAAACTAAACTACTAAAACAGGGTTCAGGCAAAACGACAGGTCATAGGCAGGCAGAGGTCAGTAATCCAGATCAGAGTCCATAAGGTACAGAACAGCAGGTAGTCTCACGGTCAGGGCAGGCAGAGGTCAGTAATCCAGATCGGAGCCCATAAGGTACAGAACGGCAGGTAGTCTCACGGTCAGGGCAGGCAGAGGTCAGTAATCCAGACCAGAGTCCAAAAGGTACAGAACAGCAGACAGTCTCACGGTCAGGGCAGGCAGAGGTCAGTAATCCAGATCGGAGTCCATAAGGTACAGAACAGCAGACAGGCTCAGGGTCAGGGCAGGCAGAATGTCAAAACCAGGAAAACTAGAAAACAGGGCCTAGAAACAGACAGGAGCAAGGAGGAAAACACTGGTAGGCTTGATGAACAAAACTAACTGGCAACAGACAAACAGAGAACACAGGTATAAATACACTGGGGATAATGGAGAAGATGGGAGACACCTGGAGGGGGGTGGAGACAATCACAAAGACAGGTGAAACAGATCAGGGTGTGACACCTGGTGGGGGGTGGAGACAAGCACAAAGACAGGTGAAACAGATCAGGGGGTGACACCTGGAGGGGGGTGGAGACAAGCACAAAGACCGGTGAAACAGATCAGGGTGTGACACCTGGAGGGGGGTGGAGACAATCACAAAGACAGATGAAACAGATCAGGGTGTGACACCTGGTGGGGGGGTGGAGACAAGCACAAAGACAGATGAAACAGATCAGCGTGTGACACAGACTCTGCCTAGAGCTGGATGTCCGACCAAACTGAGCAACCAGGCAAGAAGGACCTTGGTCAGGGAGGTGACCAAGAACCCAATGACCAGTCTGACAGAACTAAAGAGTTCATTGGTCGAGATGGGAGAATCTTCCAGACGGACAACAGTCTCTAGAGCAATTCTTCAATCTGGGCTTTATGGGAGAGTGGCCAGGAGGAAGCCACTCCTGAGACAAAGACACCTGAGGTTTGCAAAAAGGGATGGGAAAGACTGAGATCAAAAGATTCTGATGAGTCAAAATGTAACTCTTTGGCCTAAATGCAAAGCGCTATGTCTGGAGAAAACCAGGCACAGCTCATCACCCATCTAACACCATCCCTACTGTGAAGCATGGTGATGGCAGCATCATACTATGGAAATGCTTTTCAGTGGCAGGGGACTGGGAGACTGGTAAGGATAGAGGGAACAATGAATGGAGCCAAATACAGGCAAATCATTGTGAACCTGCTTCAGAGTGCAAATGACCTTAGACTGGGGCAAAGATTTACCTTCCATCGGGACAATGACTCAGAGCAATGCCTGAATGGCTTCAGAACAAGAGTAAGTGGCCCTGCCAAAGCCTAAACGTGAAACCCATTGAAAATCTGTGGAAAGACTTGAAGATTACTGTTCACAGCCACTCCCCATCTAATTTAACAGAGCTTGACAAAATCTGCAAGGACTAATAGGAGAAAATCCCTAAATCCACATGTGCAAAGCTGATACAGAGAAACCCAAGACGACTCAAAGCTGATACAGAGATACCCAAGACGACTCAAAGCTGATACAGAGAAACCCAAGATGACTCAAAGCTGATACAGAGATACCCAAGACGACTCAAAGCTGATACAGAGATACCCAAGACGACTCAAAGCTGATCCAGACATACCCAAGACGACTCAAAGCTGATCCAGACATACCCAAGACGACTCAAAGCTTATCCAGACATACCCAAGACGACTCAAAGCAGTAATCTCTGCCAAAGGTGCTTCTACAAAGTATTGAGTCAGGGGTGTAAATATTTATGTAAATTAATTATTTCTGTATTTTCTAAAAACATTTTGAATTCAGGCTGTAACACAACAAAATGTGGAAAAGGTCAAGGGGGGTGAAAACCTTCTTAAGACACTGTATCATCTATACTTTTCATGTTTTACACATTGTCATGTGAATACTATTAACAAACATGGAAGAAGTAGCGAAATGATGACTTCACCTGACAATAAATGATTCACTTCTTAGGCCTTTACATAGGCTATCATAGAATGGAGACCAACTAAGCACTGTAAAAAAAATATACGTTTTTACTTTGAATATTGTTGATAAAATGTCTTGAAAAAGTATCAAACGTAGGTTAATATAAGTGAAGGTATGTAGGTTTAAATGGTGTTGATAGGGCCGGGCTGATGATATCACTGCCCAATCCTGTAGGTTTAAATGGTGTTGATAGGGCTGGGCTGATAATATCACAGCCCAATCCTGTAGGTTTAAATGGTGTTGATAGGGCTGGGCTGATAATATCACAGCCCAATCCTGTAGGTTTAAATGGTGTTGATAGGGCTGGGCTGATAATATCACAGCCAAATCCTGTAGGTTTAAATGGTGTTGATAGGGCTGGGCTGATAATATCACAGCCCAATCCTGTAGGTTTAAATGGTGTTGATAGGGCTGGGCTGATAATATCACAGCCCAATCCTGTAGGTTTAAATGGTGTTGATAGGGCTGGGCTGATAATATCACTGCCCAATCCTGTAGGTTTAAATGGTGTTGATAGGGCTGGGCTGATAATATCACAGCCCAATCCTGTAGGTTTAAATGGTGTTGATAGGGCTGGGCTGATAATATCACAGCCCAATCCTGTAGGTTTAAATGGTGTTGATAGGGCTGGGCTGATAATATCACAGCCCAATCCTGTAGGTTTAAATGGTGTTGATAGGGCTGGGCTGATAATATCACAGCCCAATCCTGTAGGTTTAAATGGTGTTGATAGGGCTGGGCTGATAATATCACTGCCCAATCCTGTAGGAGAGGAAATTATAGTGCTCCTCAAGTCACTCCATTCCATTCCGGACATTGACGGAATCCACTCCTGTAGGTTTAAATGGTGTTGATAGGGCTGGGCTGATAATATCACAGTCCAATCCTGTAGGTTTAAATGGTGTTGATAGGGCTGGGCTGATAATATCACAGCCCAATCCTGTAGGTTTAAATGGTGTTGATAGGGCTGGGCTGATAATATCACAGTCCAATCCTGTAGGAGAGGAAATTATAGTGCTCCTCAAGTCACTCCATTCCATTCCGGACATTGACGGAATCCACTCCTGGTTTTGGCACTCCGCTTCGCTCACTCTCCTGTACCTCTTCCACTCTCTTCCACTCCTGCATTGCTGTGGAAGCAGATGTTCGATACTCTAATGCCAATTGATACTATTTCCCCTTTCGGTTGCAGGTATTCCTTCCCAAGGAGTATAGAAGAGAACATAGCCGAGGCGTAGAACTCATTCTACCGCTCTGCACTGCTTCTGAATTCTAAACGGAGAGCGGTTTTTGGAAAGATACGGAAACAGAGAAGAGGAGAGGAGAGAAGAGAGAGAGACACGGCAAAGAGGAGAAAAGCAAGAGAGAGGGAAACAGCGAAGGGAGGAAGAAAGCAGAGCTGAGTGTGTTTACCACACCTGTGATGCTGCGTTGTTTCTAGCAACCAAGACGCGCTGCGGGGATACCAATGTAATGGCCAAGGTAGTGGACCCGGAGGATGCGTGCTGCTACTGCTGAGCCAACTGGACTTTGATGCAGAGGCGCTTACTAACGGAGTAAAGAGACGCCCGGAGAATAAAACAACCGGACACACAAATCCGGGCTACTACTACTGCTCATTTATCCCTGCTCTTTGTCTTTTGAAAGTTAAACCGGAGAAGTGCGAGCGGCTTACAGCAGAGAATGATGTCGTTACACCTGACTCCCTTTGTCCGTGGGAGATACAGCACGGCCACGTTGGTGATGCTCTGTTGGCTGTTCCTCGCTGGATTTACCTTCATTGGTGAGTTCAATGTATATTATTATCATATGGCCCTGGTTCAACTTCACTGCGTTGTTCTGAAATATGAA
>NC_034192.2:64807564-64827564 GCF_002021735.2 Oncorhynchus kisutch
TTATTAATTACGCTTTGGATGGTGTATCAATACACCCAGTCACTACAATGATACAGACGTCCTTCCTAACTCAGTTGCCAGAGAGGAAGGAAACCTTTAAAACAGTTACAGAGTTTAATGGCTGTGATGGGAGACAACTGAGGATGGATCAACAACATTGTAGTTACTCCACAATAATAACCTAAATGACAGAGTGAAAAGAAGGAAGCCTGTAGAAAATACAAATATTCCACAACATGCATCCTGTTTGCAACAAGGCTCTAAAGTAATACTGCAAAAAATGTGGCAAAGCAATTCACTATTTTGTCCTGAATACAAAGTGTTATGTTTGGAGCAAATACAACACATTACTGAGTCTCCATATTTTCAAGTATGGTGGTTGCTTCATCATGTTATGGGTATGCTTTGCAATCATTAAGGACTGGGGAGTTTTTCAGGATAAAAAATAAATGGAAATGAGCTAAACACAGGCAAAATCCTAGAGGAAAACCTGGTTCAGTCTACTTTCCACCAGACACTGGGAGATGAATTCACCTTTCAGCAGGACAATAACCTAGAACACAAGGCCAAATATACACTGGAGTTGCTTACCAAGAAGGCAGTGAATGTACTGAGTGTCCGACTTACAGATTTGACTAAAATCTACTTAAAAATCTATGGCATCACCTGAAAATTGTTGTCTAGCAATGATGAACAACCAATTTCAGAGCTTGAAGAATTTTGAAAATAATAATGGTCAAATGTTGCACAATCCAGGTGTGGAAAGCTCTTAGAGACTTACCCAGAAAGACTCACAGCTGTAATCTCAGCCAAAGGTGATTCTACAAAGTATTGACTCAGGGTTGTGAATATTTATGTAAATTTGATATTTCTGTATTTAATTTTCAATACATTTGCTGAAATGTCCCAAAACATTATGGGGCTATTGTGTGTACAGTAGATGGTTAAACAAATACATATTGAATCCATTTTAAATTCAGTCTGTATCACAACAAAATGTGGAAAAAGTCAAGAGGTGTGAATACATTCTGAAGGAACTGTACGTGCAAATCACAGCCTTGAGCCGTCTCTCTAACCTGTACCTGTAAATCACAGCCTTGAGCCGTCTCTCTAACCTGTACCTGTAAATCACAGCCTTGAGCCGTCTCTCTAACCTGTACGTGTAAATCACAGCCTTGAGCTGTCTCTCTAACCTGTACGAGCAAATCACAGCCTTGAGCCGTCTCTCTAACCTGTACGAGCAAATCACAGCCTTGAGCCGTCTCTCTAACCTGTACGTGTAAATCACCGCCTTGAGCCGTCTCTCTAACCTGTACGTGTAAATCACAGCCTTGAGCCGTCTCTCTAACCTGTACCTGTAAATCACAGCCTTGAGCCGTCTCTCTAACCTGTACGTGTAAATCACAGCCTTGAGCCGTCTCTCTAACCTGTGTGGCATCTATCATGGACACTCCTCCATCCTCTCTGTCTTTCTTTCTTTCTTTCTTTCTGTCTTTCTTTCTGTACATACAGTGTTGGTATGTATGGAATTAACCTGTGTTGTCCCCTAACACATGCAGGCCGATACTATAGGCTCTTTTAAGAACTTCCAAGCTGCCAGTCTTGAACAGTGGTGGTGAATGGGGTGTGTTCCAGAAATGGATCGGCCGTGTAATTCCTGAGGCAATTCTTTTAACATCAGAGCTATAGGCTGGCTGGGATCACACAAAGGTGTTGTGTGTCTTTCTGCTGGTGGCTCTATATTGACCGTCTCCTCTCCTCCTCCTCTCCTCCTCCCGTCCTCCTCCTCTCCTCCTCTCCTGCTACTCTCCTCCTCCTCTCCTCCTCTACCCTCTTCTCCTCTCCTCCTCCTCTCGTCCTCTACCCTCTTTTCCTCTTCTCCTCCCTTCCTCCTCTCCTCCTCCTCTCCTCCTCTCCTCCTCCCCTACTCCTCTACCCTCTTCTCCTCTTCTCCTCCCCTCCTCCTCTCCTCCTCTCTACATCTCCTCCTCTCTACATCTCCTCCTCTCAACCTGTCCTACTCTCCTCCTCTTCTCCTCCTCTCCTCCTCTAACCTCTTTTCCTCTTCTCCTCTCCTCCGCCTCATCTCCTCCTCTTCTACTCCTCTTCTCCTCTTCTCCTCCTCCTCCTCCTCCTCCTCCTCCTCCTCCTCCTCCTCCTCCTCCTCCTCCTCCTCCACTACCCTCTCTTCCTCTCCTCCTCCTCCTCCTCCTCCTCCTCCTCCTCCGCCTCCTCCTCCTTCTCCTCCACTACCCTCTCTTCCTTTCCTCCTCCTCCTCCTCCTCCTCCACTACCCTCTTCTCCTCCTTTTCTCCTCCTCCTCCTGTCCTCCTCGTCTCCTCCTCTCCCCCTCCAGATATTACTCTGAAGTGATTGTTCACTAGCTGTTGTTCACTAGCTGTTGTTCACTAGCTGTTGTTCACTAGCTGTTGTTCACTAGCTGTTGTTCACTAACTGTTGTTCACTAGCTGTTGTTCACTAACTGTTGTTCACTAACTGTTGTTCACTAGCTGTTGTTCACTAGCTGTTGTTCACTAGCTGTTGTTCACTAGCTGTTGTTCACTAGCTGTTGTTCACCAACTGTTGTTCACTAGTAGCTGTAACAGGTCTGGTATTACTGCCAAATTAAACCAGACAATGATTGACATCTCTTCTGATTGGGCGAAGGGGGGATTGTTGGGTGTCTATATGGGTTGGTGGGTGGATAGCTGGGTGTCTATATGGGTTGGTGGGGGATAGCTGGGTGTCTATATGGGTTGTTGGGGGGGATAGCTAGGTGTCTATATGGGTTGGTGGGGGATAGCTGGGTGTCCATATGGGTTGGTGGGGGATAGCTGGGTGTCCCTATGGGTTGGTGGGGGATAGCTGGGTGTCTATATGGGTTGGTGAGAGGATAGCTGGGTGTCTATATGGGTTGTTGGGGGGGATAGCTAGGTGTCTATATGGGTTGGTGGGGGATAGCTGGGTGTCCATATGGGTTGGTGGGGGATAGCTGGGTGTCCATATGGGTTGGTGGGGGATACCTGGGTGTCTATATGGGTTGGTGAGAGGATAGCTGGGTGTCTATATGGGTTGTTGGGGGGGATAGCTAGGTGTCTATATGGGTTGGTGGGGGATAGCTAGGTGTCTATATGGGTTGGTGGGGGGATAGCTGGGTGTCTATATGGGTTGATGGGACACAGTCAGTTACACATTCAGTAACACAGTCAGTTACACATTCAGTATCACAGTCAGTAACACAGTCAGTTACACAGTCAGGTACACAGTCAGTTACACAGTCAGTTACCAGTTAGTAACACAGTCAGTTACACAGTGTTAGTAACATAGTCAGTTGCACAGTCAGTTACACATTCAGTAACACAGTCAGTAACACAGTCAGTTACACATTCAGTAACACAGTCAGTAACACAGTCAGTTACACATTCAGTAACACAGTCAGTAACACAGTGTCAGTTACACAGTCAGTTACACATTCAGTAACACAGTCTGTTACACAGTCAGTAACACAGTCAGTAACACAGTCAGTTACACAGTCAGTTACACAGTCAGTTACACAGTGTCAGTAACACAGTTAGATACACAGTCAGTAACACAGTCAGTAACACATTCAGTAACACAGTCAGTTACACAGTCAGTAACACAGTCAGTAACACAGTCTGTTACACAGTCAGTAACAGTCAGTAACACAGTCAGTTACACAGTCAGTAACATTGTCAGTTACACAGTCAGTAACACAGTCTGTTACACAGTCAGCAACACAGTCAGTTACACAGTCAGTAACACAGTGTCAGTAACACAGTCAGTAACACAGTCAGTTACACAGTCAGTAACACAGTGTCAGTAACACAGTCAGTAACACAGTCAGTTACACAGTCAGTAACACAGTCAGTAACACAGTCAGTAACACAGTCAGTTACACAGTCAGTTACACAGTCAGTAACACAGTCAGTAACACAGTCAGTAACACAGTCCGTTGCACAGTCTGTAACACAGTGTTAGTAACACAGTCAGTTAGACAGTCAGTTACACAGTCAGTTAACCAGTGTCAGTAACACAGTCAGTTACACAGTCAGTTACACATTCAGTAACACAGTCAGTAACACAGTCAGTTACACATTCAGTAACACAGTCAGTAACACAGTGTCAGTTATACAGTCAGTTACACATTCAGTAACACAGTCAGTAACACAGTCAGTTACACAGTCAGTTACACATTCAGTAACACAGTCTGTTACACAGTCAGTAACACAGTCAGTAACACAGTCAGTTACACAGTCAGTTACACAGTCAGTTACACAGTGTCAGTAACACAGTTAGTTACACAGTCAGTAACACAGTCAGTAACACATTCAGTAACACAGTCAGTAACACAGTCAGTTACACAGTCAGTAACACAGTCAGTAACACAGTCAGTTACACAGTCAGTTACACAGTGTTAGTAACACAGTCAGTTACACAGTCAGTTACACAGTCAGTTACACAGTGTCAGTAACACAGTCAGTTACACAGTGTCAGTAACACAGTCAGTTACACAGTCAGTTACACAGTGTCAGTAACACAGTCAGTTACAGAGTCAGTAATTGGCAGTGTTAACACACTAATAAACAGTCTTTGTCTTGAGGCTGAGTACCCAGCACCACCCTTCTCCACTCAGCCGTAACAGATCGCTCACAACACAACAGGATGACAATGGAAAGTGCCTGAGTTAGCTGAAATCTAGACTGACAACCTCCTCCTCTTTAAACTGAACCAGTTCTGTTTTCAGAGAGGAGACATGCTGTTGTTTGATATTGACGGATGCGGAGTCAGCTGGTTTTCACTCTGCTGAGGGTAGGATAGTAGCCTAGTGTTGTTTTGGTTCGCCGTGAGATCTACTGGGCCAAGCCTGAGACTGACACACACACACACACACACACACTACTAGTCTTTGTTCTACTGCTCTGTTACTATTGTCTCATAAGAATGGATTGATTAACTCTGATTACGATTATCATTACAGCCCTGAATCATCCCTAGGTTTTCTAAATTTGTGAAGAAGAGTTTTGGTCCTCCAAAAGAGTCATTAAAGAAGAATGAAGAAGAAGAAAATTTATTCACATCATTTATCGGGTGGAGAGATGCCTCGCGCTCAAAGACGTAAAGTCACTTTTTATTCTCTGTTACTATGTATGTACGGGCATGGTCTCACACACTGAGATGGTAATTTACCACCCACAAAAACTGACAGAGAGACAGAGACAGAGAGAGAGAGAGAGAGAGAGAGAGAGAGAGAGAGAGAGAGAGAGAGAGAGAGAGAGAGAGAGAGAGAGAGAGAGAGAGAGAGAGAGAGAGAGAGAGAGAGAGAGAGAGAGAGAGAGAGAGAGAGAGAGAGAAACAGAGATAGAGACAGAGAGAGAGAGACTGAGAGAGAGACAGAGACAGAGAGAGAGACAGAGAGAGAGACAGAGAGAGAGAGACGGAGACAGAGAGAGAGAGAGAGAGAGGAGAGAGAGAGAGAGAGAGAGAGAGACAGAGAGAGAGAGACAGAGACAGAGAGAGAGAGAGAGAGAGAGAGAGAGAGAGAGAGAGAGAGAGAGAGAGAGAGAGATTTTGTTCCCCCAGATGTTAAGGATGAATTCCAATGATGCTTGTGAGAAGATGTCTGCTCCACCAAGGGAGAGAAATTTAACATAACATTATTTATTTCCACCAATCCAGTGAATTAGTATGATAACCAAGCGCTGAATGCATCATGCAAAGGGGAAATTACTCTTTAGAAAAAATACAAATTTGGAAAGAATTAAACATATTTCACTTCTCTGGAGAACAGAGTTATTTAGGATTTATTAACGTTCTCCGAAATGGAATGATATTAGAAATGGAGAAAACGGAGAGGGAGAGATGGAAGGAGGAGTGAGGTAGAGGGAGATAAGAGAGCGAAAGAGAGAGAAGAGAGAGAGAAAGAGAAAGAGGAGAGAGAGGGGGAGAGAAAGAGAAGAGAGAGGGATAGAGAGAGAGAGAGATTGAGAAAGAGAAGAGAGAGGGAGAGAGAGAGAGAAAAAGAAGAGAGAAAGAGAAGAGAAAGAGGGAGAGAGAAGAGAGAGGGAGAGAGAGAAGAGAGAGGGAGAGAGCGGAAGAGAAGAGAGAGGGAGAGAAAGAAGAGAGAGAGAGAGGGAGAGGGAGAGGGAGAGAGAAAACAGAGACAGACAGACATGCTCATTTTTAACATTAACTTAATATGTGAACAAGGTGCATCTTTATCTCCTTGCCAGGTAATATGTGGATAAGCTGGATCCTGAAGAAATTAGGCAGGAACTAAATCACGACATCTTCTATTAAAAAAAGGAAATTCATTGTACAGTATAAATCTGATAAAGCAGTACTCGGTGTGTTGGTTAGATTAATAGAAGGGTTAGAATCTAACATTATTAAAAGTTAGATAGCGGTTCAGCGTAAATTAACAGAAGGTGAACAGTTTGCGTCCCAAATGTCATCACATGGACCATGTTCAGTGTACTGAAGAAGGAATATGGTACCATGTGGGAGGCAGGTCTGGGGTCAGCTTTAAACCGTAGAGTAATGCCCAATCATTTGGTACCATGTGGGAGGCAGGTCTGGGGTCAGCTCTAAACCGTAGAGGAATGCCCTTCATTTCAGTCTCCACCATGGGCTTAATATCTCTCTCTCTCTCAATTCAATTCAATTCAAGGGGCTTTATTGGCATGGGAAACATGTGTTAACATTGCCAAAGCAAGTGAGGTAGATAATATACAAAAGTGAAATAAACAATAAAAATGAACAGTAAACATTACACATACAGACATTTCAAAACAATAGTTACATAACAAATGTCATATTATATATATACAGTGTTGTAACAATGTACAATGGTTAAACAACACAAGGGAAAATAAATAAGCATAAATATGGGTTGTATTTACATGGTGTTTGTTCTTCACTGGTTGCCCTTTTCTTGTGGCAACAGGTCACAAATCTTGCTGCTGTGATGGAACACTGTGGAATTTCACCCAGTAGATATGGGAGTTTATCAAAATTGGATTTGTTTTCGAATTCTTTGTGGATCTGTGTAATCTGAGGGAAATATGTCTCTCTAATATGGTCATACGTTGGGCAGGAGGTTAGGATGTGCAGCTCAGTTTCCACCTCATTTTGTGGGCAGTGAGCACATAGCCTGTCTTCTCTTGAGAGCCATGTCTGCCTACGGCGGCCTTTCTCAATAGCAAGGCTATGCTCACTGAGTCTGTACATAGTCAAAGCTTTCCTTAAGTTTGGGTCAGTCACAGTGGTCAGGTATTCTGCCACTGTGTACTCTCTGTGTAGGGTCAGTCACAGTGGTCAGGTATTCTGCCACTGTGTACTCTCTGTGTAGGGTCAGTCACAGTGGTCAGGTATTCTGCCGCTGTGTACTCTCTGTTTAGGGTCAGTCACAGTGGTCAGGTATTCTGCCGCTGTGTACTCTCTGTTTAGGGACAAATAGCATTCTAGTTTGCTGTTTTTTTTGTTAATTCTTTCCAATGTGTCAAGTAATTATCTTTTTGTTTTCTCATGATTTGGTTGGGTCTAATTGTGCTGCTGTCCTGGGGCTCTGTGGGGTCTGTTTGTGTTTGTGAACAGAGCCCCAGGACCAGCTTGCTTAGGGGACTCTTCTCCAGGTTCATCTCTCTGTAGGTGATGGCTTTGTTATGGAAGGTTTGTGAATCGCTTCCTTTTAGTTGGTTGTAGAATTTAACAGCTCTTTTCTGGATTTTGATAATTAGCAGTTATCGTCCTAATTCTGCTCTGCATGCATTATTTGGTGTTCTACGTTGTACACGGAGGATATTTTTGCAGAATTCTGCGTGCAGAGTCTCAATTTGGTGTTTGTCCCATTTTGTGAAGTCTTGGTTGGTGAGCAGATCCCAGACCTCACAACCATAAAGGGCAATGGGCTCTATGACTGATTCAACTATTTTTAGCCAGATCCTAATTGGTATGTTGAAATTTATGTTACTTTTGATGGCATAGAATGCCCTTCTTGCCTTGTCTCTCAGATCGTTCACAGCTTTGTGGAAGTTACCTGTGGCGCTGATGTTTAGGCCAAGGTATGTATAGTTTTTTGTGTGCTCTAGGGCAACAGTGTCTAGATGGAATTTGTGTTTGTGGTCCTGGCGACTGGACCTTTTTTGGAACACCGTTATTTTGGTCTTACTGAGATTTACTGTCAGGGCCCAGGTCTGACAGAATCTGTGCAGAAGATCTAGGTGCTGCTGTAGGCCCTGCTTGGTTGGTGACAGAAGCACCAGTTCATCAGCAAACAGTAAACATTTGACTTCAGATTCTAGCAGGGTGAGGCCGGGTGCTGCAGACTTTTCTAGTGCACGCGCCAATTCGTTGATAGATATGTTGAAGAGGGTGTGGCTTAAGCTGCATCCCTGTCTCACCCCACAACCCTGTGTGAAGAAATGTGTGTGTTTTTTGCCAATTTTAACCGCACACTTGTTGTTTGTGTACATGGATTTTATAATGTCGTATGTTTTACCCCCAACACCACTTTCCATCAATTTGTATAGCAGACGGTCATGCCAAATTGAGTCGAAGGCTTTTTTGAAATCAAGAAAGCATGCGAAGACTTTGCCTTTGTTTTGGTTTGTTTGGTTGTCAATTAGAGTGTGCAGGGTGAATACATGGTCTGTTGTACGGTAATTTGGTAAAAAGCCAATTTGACATTTGCTCAGTACATTGTTTTCATTGAGGAAATGTACGAGTCTGCTGTTAATGATAATGCAGAGGATTTTCCCAAGGTTACTATTGACGCATATTCCACGGTAGTTATTGGGGTCAAATTTGTCTTCACTTTTGTGGAAGAAACAAGTGTTTTAATGTAGTGCTCTGTAACACATGTTGTTGTATCTTTATAATATTTCATTTAATGAGATGGGAGAGATAAATGTACTTTGAAACAAAATAAAAAACACCTTTATCATGTCAGATATAGAGATGCAATGTATTCCGTTTGGAGTTTGGATCTTAATATTTCACTCAATATAATACTACTAATAATAATATACTTCACAGAAGACTGACGTATAACAAAACTGTTTGACAGAACCACCGAATATTCTGAGTAAAATTCTTTGTTTTTAAATCATATTTATTCATTATGAAATAATCAACGCTATTAATAACGTTCCATCCGCAGGGCCACTAGAGGGCGCTTTGGTAATTACACTGCAGGAAAGGGCTACAGCATTATGCCTAAGGTGCTTTTGGCTTGGTGTGTGTGTGTGTGTGTGTTGGTTTAACTGTCCTTGTGGGTACCAAGTTCTCTCAAGGATAATAAAACAAAGTGGGGACATTTAGTTGGTTCTCATTAGGAAAAATGCTATTTTAGGCTCAGGGGTTAGGTTTAGGGTTTCGGTTAAGGTTAGGGTTAGGGGTTAGGGATAGGTTTAGGGTTACAGTTAGGGTTTGGGGATACGGTTAGGTTTAGGGTTTGGGTTAAGGTTAGGGTTAGGGGTTAGGGGTTAGGAATAGGTTTAGGGTTACAGTTAGGGTTTGGGGATACGGTTAGGTTTAGGGTTTGGGTTAAGGTTAGGGTTAGGGGTTAGGGATAGGTTTAGGGTTACAGATAGGGTTTGGGGATACGGTTAGGTTTAGGGTTTGGGTTAAGGTTAGGGTTAGGGGTTAGGGATAGGTTTAGGGTTACAGATAGGGTTTGGGGATACGATTAGGTTTAGGGTTTGGGTTAAGGTTAGGGTTAGGGGTTAGGGATAGGTTTAGGGTTACAGTTAGGGTTTGGGTTAAGGTTAGGGTTAGGGGTTAGGGATAGGTTTAGGGTTACAGTTAGGGTTTGGGGATACGGTTAGGTTTAGGGTTACAGTTAGGGTTTGGGTTAGGGGATACGGTTAGGGTTAGGGGTTAGGTTTAGGGTTACAGTTAGGGTTTGGGTTAGGGGATACGGTTAGGGTTAGGGGTTAGGTTTAGGGTTACAGTTAGGGTTTGGGTTAGGGGATACGGTTAGGGTTAGGGGTTAGATTTTGGGTTACAGTTAGGGTTTGGGTTAGGGGATACGGTTAGGGTTAGGGGTTAGATTTAGGGTTACAGTTAGGGTTTGGGTTAGGGGATACGGTTAGGGGTTAGGTTTAGGGTTACAGTTAGGGTTTGGGTTAGGGGATACGGTTGGGGTTAGGTTTAGGGTTACAGTTAGGGTTTGGGTTAGGGGATACGGTTAGGGGTTAGGGGTTAGGTTTAGGGTTACAGTTAGGGTTTGGGTTAGGGGATACGGTTAGGGTTAGGGGTTAGGTTTAGGGTTACAGTTAGGGTTTGGGTTAGGGGATACGGTTAGGGTTAGGGGTTAGGTTTAGGGTTACAGTTAGGGTTTGGGTTAGGGGATACGGTTAGGGATAGGGGTTAGGTTTAGGGTTACAGTTAGGGTTTGGGTTAGGGGATACGGTTAGGGGTTAGGGGTTAGGTTTAGGGTTACAGTTAGGGCTTGGGTTAGGGTTAGGGTTAGGGTTAAGGTTAGGGGATAGGGATAGGGTTAGGGGATAGGGTTAGGGTTAGGGGATAGGGTTAAGGTTAGGGTTAGGGTTAGGGTTAGGGTTAGGGATAGGGTTAGGGGTTAGGGTTAAGGTTAGGGTTAGGGGATAGGGTTAAGGTTAGTGTTAGGGGATAGGGGATAGGGTTAGGGATAGGGTTAGGGATTAGGGGATAGGGGATAGGGTTAGGGTTAGGGGATACGGTTAGGGTTAGGGGTTAGGGTTAAGTTTAGGGTTAGGGGATAGGGTTAAGGTTAGTGTTAGGGGATAGGGGATAGGGTTAGGGGTTAGGGTTAAGGTTAGGAGATAGGGATATGGTTAGGGTTAGGGTTAAGTTTAGGGTTAGGGGATAGGGTTAAGGTTAGGGGATAGGGTTAGGGTTAGGGGTTAGGGTTAAGGTTAGGGTTAGGGGATAGGTTTAGGGGATAGGGTTAAGGTTAGGGTTAGGGGCATAGGGTTAGGGTTAGGGTTAAGGGATAGGGATGGGGTTAGGGGATAGGGATGGGGTTAAGGTTAGGGTTAAGGTTAGGGTTAGGGTTAAGGTTAGGGTTAAGGTTAGGTGTTGGGGGTTAGGGGTTAGGGTTAAGGTTAGGGTTAGGGGTTAGGGTTGGGTTAGGGTTAAGGTTAGGTGTTAGGGTTAGGGGTTAGCATTAAGGTTAGGGTTAAGGGTTAGGGGTTAGGTTGGGTTAGGGTTAGGGGTTAGGGTTAGGGTTAGGGGATACGATTAGGGTTAGAGTTAAGGTTAGGGTTAGGGGAAAGGGTTAGGGGATAGGGTTAGGGGATAGGGTTAGGGTTAGGGTTAGGTGATAGGGTTAAGGTTAAGGTTAGGGTTAAGGCTAGGGTTAGGGGATAGGGTTAGGGTTAGGGGATAGGGTTAGGGGTTAGGGTTAGGGGATAGGGTTAAGGTTAGGGTTAGGGTTAGGGGATAGGGTTAGGGTTACAGTTAGGGTTTGGGGATACGGTTAGGTTTAGGGTTTGGGTTAAGGTTAGGGTTAGGGGTTAGGGGTTAGGGATAGGTTTAGGGTTACAGTTAGGGTTTGGGGATACGGTTAGGTTTAGGGTTTGGGTTAAGGTTAGGGTTAGGGGTTAGGGATAGGTTTAGGGTTACAGATAGGGTTTGGGGATACGGTTAGGTTTAGGATTTGGGTTAAGGTTAGGGTTAGGGGTTAGGGATAGGTTTAGGGTTATAGATAGGGTTTGGGGATACGGTTAGGTTTAGGGTTTGGGTTTAAGGTTAGGGTTAGGGGTTAGGGATAGGTTTAGGGTTACAGTTAGGGTTTGGGTTAAGGTTAGGGTTAGGGGTTAGGGATAGGTTTAGGGTTACAGTTAGGGTTTGGGGATACGGTTAGGTTTAGGGTTACAGTTAGGGTTTGGGTTAGGGGATACGGTTAGGGTTAGGGGTTAGGTTTAGGGTTACAGTTAGGGTTTGGGTTAGGGGATGCGGTTAGGGTTAGGGGTTAGGTTTAGGGTTACAGTTAGGGTTTGGGTTAGGGGATACGGTTAGGGTTAGGGGTTAGATTTAGGGTTACAGTTAGGGTTTGGGTTAGGGGATACGGTTAGGGTTAGGGGTTAGATTTAGGGTTACAGTTAGGGTTTGGGTTAGGGGATACGGTTAGGGGTTAGGTTTAGGGTTACAGTTAGGGTTTCGGTTAGGGGATACGGTTGGGGTTAGGTTTAGGGTTACAGTTAGGGTTTGGGTTAGGGGATACGGTTAGGGGTTAGGGGTTAGGTTTAGGGTTACAGTTAGGGTTTGGGTTAGGGGATACGGTTAGGGTTAGGGGTTAGGTTTAGGGTTACAGTTAGGGTTTGGGTTAGGGGATACGGTTAGGGTTAGGGGTTAGGTTTAGGGTTACAGTTAGGGTTTGGGTTAGGGGATACGGTTAGGGGTTAGGTTTAGGGTTACAGTTAGGGTTTGGGTTAGGGGATACGGTTGGGGTTAGGTTTAGGGTTACAGTTAGGGTTTGGGTTAGGGGATACGGTTAGGGGTTAGGGGTTAGGTTTAGGGTTACAGTTAGGGTTTGGGTTAGGGGATACGGTTAGGGTTAGGGGTTAGGTTTAGGGTTACAGTTAGGGTTTGGGTTAGGGGATACGGTTAGGGTTAGGGGTTAGGTTTAGGGTTACAGTTAGGGTTTGGGTTAGGGGATACGGTTAGGGATAGGGGTTAGGTTTAGGGTTACAGTTAGGGTTTGGGTTAGGGGATACGGTTAGGGGTTAGGGGTTAGGTTTAGGGTTACAGTTAGGGCTTGGGTTAGGGTTAGGGTTAGGGTTAGGGTTAGGGTTAGGGTTAGGGTTAGGGTTAAGGTTAGGGTTAGGGGATAGGGTTAGGGGATAGGGTTAGGGGTTAGGGTTAGGGAATAGGGTTAAGGTTAGGGTTAGGGTTAGGGATAGGGTTAGGGGTTAGGGTTAAGGTTAGGGTTAGGGGATAGGGGATAGGGTTAGTGTTAGGGGATAGGGGATAGGGTTAGGGATAGGGTTAGGGATTAGGGGATAGGGGATAGGGTTAGGGTTAGGGGATACGGTTAGGGTTAGGGGTTAGGGTTAAGTTTAGGGTTAGGGGATAGGGTTAAGGTTAGTGTTAGGGGATAGGGGATAGGGTTAGGGGTTAGGGTTAAGGTTAGGAGATAGGGATATGGTTAGGGTTAGGGTTAAGTTTAGGGGATAGGGTTAGGGTTAGGGGTTAGGGTTAAGGTTAGGGTTAGGGGATAGGTTTAGGGGATAGGGTTAAGGTTAGGGTTAGGGGCATAGGGTTAGGGTTAGGGTTAAGGGATAGGGATGGGGTTAGGGGATAGGGATGGGGTTAAGGTTAGGGTTAAGGTTAGGGTTAAGGTTAGGGTTAAGGTTAGGGTTAGGGTTAAGGTTAGGGTTAAGGTTAGGTGTTGGGGGTTAGGGGTTAGGGTTAAGGTTAGGGTTAGGGGTTAGCATTAAGGTTAGGGTTAAGGGTTAGGGGTTAGGGTTGGGTTAGGGTTAGGGGTTAGGGTTAGGGTTAGGGGATACGATTAGGGTTAGAGTTAAGGTTAGGGTTAGGGGAAAGGGTTAGGGGATAGGGTTAGGGGATAGGGTTAGGGTTAGGGTTAGGTGATAGGGTTAAGGTTAAGGTTAAGGTTAGGGTTAAGGTTAGGGTTAGGGGATAGGGATAGGGTTAGGGGATAGGGTTAGGGGTTAGGGTTAGGGGATAGGGTTAAGGTTAGGGTTAGGGTTAGGGGATAGGGTTAGGGTTACAGTTAGGGTTTGGGGATACGGTTAGGTTTAGGGTTAAGGTTAGGGTTAAGGTTAGGTGTTGGGGGTTAGGGGTTAGGGTTAAGGTTAGGGTTAGGGGTTAGGGTTGGGTTAGGGTTAAGGTTAGGTGTTAGGGTTAGGGGTTAGCATTAAGGTTAGGGTTAAGGGTTAGGGGTTAGGGTTGGGTTAGGGTTAGGGGTTAGGGTTAGGGTTAGGGGATACGGTTAGGGTTAGGGGTTAGGGTTAAGTTTAGGGTTAGGGGATAGGGTTAAGGTTAGTGTTAGGGGATAGGGGATAGGGTTAGGGGTTAGGGTTAAGGTTAGGAGATAGGGATATGGTTAGGGTTAGGGTTAAGTTTAGGGTTAGGGGATAGGGTTAAGGTTAGGGGATAGGGTTAGGGTTAGGGGTTAGGGTTAAGGTTAGGGTTAGGGGATAGGTTTAGGGGATAGGGTTAAGGTTAGGGTTAGGGGCATAGGGTTAGGGTTAGGGTTAAGGGATAGGGATGGGGTTAGGGGATAGGGATGGGGTTAAGGTTAGGGTTAAGGTTAGGGTTAGGGTTAAGGTTAGGGTTAAGGTTAGGGTTAGGGTTAAGGTTAGGGTTAAGGTTAGGTGTTGGGGGTTAGGGGTTAGGGTTAAGGTTAGGGTTAGGGGTTAGCATTAAGGTTAGGGTTAAGGGTTAGGGGTTAGGGTTGGGTTAGGGTTAGGGGTTAGGGTTAGGGTTAGGGGATACGATTAGGGTTAGAGTTAAGGTTAGGGTTAGGGGAAAGGGTTAGGGGATAGGGTTAGGGGATAGGGTTAGGGTTAGGGTTAGGGTTAGGTGATAGGGTTAAGGTTAAGGTTAAGGTTAGGGTTAAGGTTAGGGTTAGGGGATAGGGATAGGGTTAGGGGATAGGGTTAGGGGTTAGGGTTAGGGGATAGGGTTAAGGTTAGGGTTAGGGTTAGGGGATAGGGTTAGGGTTACAGTTAGGGTTTGGGGATACGGTTAGGTTTAGGGTTAAGGTTAGGGTTAAGGTTAGGTGTTGGGGGTTAGGGGTTAGGGTTAAGGTTAGGGTTAGGGGTTAGGGTTGGGTTAGGGTTAAGGTTAGGTGTTAGGGTTAGGGGTTAGCATTAAGGTTAGGGTTAAGGGTTAGGGGTTAGGGTTGGGTTAGGGTTAGGGGTTAGGGTTAGGGTTAGGGGATACGATTAGGGTTAGAGTTAAGGTTAGGGTTAGGGGAAAGGGTTAGGGGATAGGGTTAGGGGATAGGGTTAGGGTTAGGGTTAGGTGATAGGGTTAAGGTTAAGGTTAGGGTTAAGGTTAGGGTTAGGGGATAGGGATAGGGTTAGGGGATAGGGTTAGGGGTTGGGTTAGGGTTAGGGGATAGGGTTAGGGGTTAGGGTTAAGGTTAGGGTTAGGGGATAGGGTTAAGGTTAGTGTTTGGGGATAGGGGATAGGGTTAGGGATAGGGTTAGGGATTAGGGGATAGGGGATAGGGTTAGGGGATACGGTTAGGGTTAGGGGTTAGGGTTAAGTTTAGGGTTAGGGGATAGGGTTAAGGTTAGTGTTAGGGGATAGGGGATAGGGTTAGGGGTTAGGGTTAAGGTTAGGAGATAGGGATATGGTTAGGGTTAGGGTTAAGTTTAGGGTTAGGGGATAGGGTTAAGGTTAGGGGATAGGGTTAGGGTTAGGGGTTAGGGTTAAGGTTAGGGTTAGGGGATAGGTTTAGGGGATAGGGTTAAGGTTAGGGTTAGGGGCATAGGGTTAGGGTTAGGGTTAAGGGATAGGGATGGGGTTAGGGGATAGGGATGGGGTTAAGGTTAGGGTTAAGGTTAGGGTTAGGGTTAAGGTTAGGGTTAAGGTTAGGGTTAAGGTTAAGGTTAAGGTTAGGTGTTGGGGGTTAGGGGTTAGGGTTAAGGTTAGGGTTAGGGGTTAGGGTTGGGTTAGGGTTAAGGTTAGGTGTTAGGGTTAGGGGTTAGCATTAAGGTTAGGGTTAAGGGTTAGGGGTTAGGGTTGGGTTAGGGTTAGGGGTTAGGGTTAGGGTTAGGGGATACGATTAGGGTTAGAGTTAAGGTTAGGGTTAGGGGAAAGGGTTAGGGGATAGGGTTAGGGGATAGGGTTAGGGTTAGGGTTAGGTGATAGGGTTAAGGTTAAGGTTAGGGTTAAGGTTAGGGTTAGGGGATAGGGTTAGGGTTAGGGGATAGGGTTAGGGGTTAGGGTTAGGGGATAGGGTTAAGGTTAGGGTTAGGGTTAGGGGATAGGGTTAGGGTTACAGTTAGGGTTTGGGGATACGGTTAGGTTTAGGGTTTGGGTTAAGGTTAGGGTTAGGGGTTAGGGGTTAGGGATAGGTTTAGGGTTACAGTTAGGGTTTGGGGATACGGTTAGGTTTAGGGTTTGGGTTAAGGTTAGGGTTAGGGGTTAGGGATAGGTTTAGGGTTACAGATAGGGTTTGGGGATACGGTTAGGTTTAGGGTTTGGGTTAAGGTTAGGGTTAGGGGTTAGGGATAGGTTTAGGGTTACAGATAGGGTTTGGGGATACGGTTAGGTTTAGGGTTTGGGTTAAGGTTAGGGTTAGGGGTTAGGGATAGGTTTAGGGTTACAGTTAGGGTTTGGGTTAAGGTTAGGGTTAGGGGTTAGGGATAGGTTTAGGGTTACAGTTAGGGTTTGGGGATACGGTTAGGTTTAGGGTTACAGTTAGGGTTTGGGTTAGGGGATACGGTTAGGGTTAGGGGTTAGGTTTAGGGTTACAGTTAGGGTTTGGGTTAGGGGATACGGTTAGGGTTAGGGGTTAGGTTTAGGGTTACAGTTAGGGTTTGGGTTAGGGGATACGGTTAGGGTTAGGGGTTAGATTTAGGGTTACAGTTAGGGTTTGGGTTAGGGGATACGGTTAGGGTTAGGGGTTAGATTTAGGGTTACAGTTAGGGTTTGGGTTAGGGGATACGGTTAGGGGTTAGGTTTAGGGTTACAGTTAGGGTTTGGGTTAGGGGATACGGTTGGGGTTAGGTTTAGGGTTACAGTTAGGGTTTGGGTTAGGGGATACGGTTAGGGGTTAGGGGTTAGGTTTAGGGTTACAGTTAGGGTTTGGGTTAGGGGATACGGTTAGGGTTAGGGGTTAGGTTTAGGGTTACAGTTAGGGTTTGGGTTAGGGGATACGGTTAGGGTTAGGGGTTAGGTTTAGGGTTACAGTTAGGGTTTGGGTTAGGGGATACGGTTAGGGATAGGGGTTAGGTTTAGGGTTACAGTTAGGGTTTGGGTTAGGGGATACGGTTAGGGGTTAGGGGTTAGGTTTAGGGTTACAGTTAGGGCTTGGGTTAGGGTTAGGGTTAGGGTTAGGGTTAGGGTTAAGGTTAGGGTTAGGGGATAGGGTTAGGGGATAGGGTTAGGGGTTAGGGTTAGGGAATAGGGTTAAGGTTAGGGTTAGGGTTAGGGATAGGGTTAGGGGTTAGGGTTAAGGTTAGGGTTAGGGGATAGGGGATAGGGTTAAGGTTAGTGTTAGGGGATAGGGGATAGGGTTAGGGATAGGGTTAGGGATTAGGGGATAGGGGATAGGGTTAGGGTTAGGGGATACGGTTAGGGTTAGGGGTTAGGGTTAAGTTTAGGGTTAGGGGATAGGGTTAAGGTTAGTGTTAGGGGATAGGGGATAGGGTTAGGGGTTAGGGTTAAGGTTAGGAGATAGGGATATGGTTAGGGTTAGGGTTAAGTTTAGGGTTAGGGGATAGGGTTAAGGTTAGGGGATAGGGTTAGGGTTAGGGGTTAGGGTTAAGGTTAGGGTTAGGGGATAGGTTTAGGGGATAGGGTTAAGGTTAGGGTTAGGGGCATAGGGTTAGGGTTAGGGTTAAGGGATAGGGATGGGGTTAGGGGATAGGGATGGGGTTAAGGTTAGGGTTAAGGTTAGGGTTAGGGTTAAGGTTAGGGTTAAGGTTAGGGTTAGGGTTAAGGTTAGGGTTAAGGTTAGGTGTTGGGGGTTAGGGGTTAGGGTCAAGGTTAGGGTTAGGGGTTAGGGTTGGGTTAGGGTTAAGGTTAGGTGTTAGGGTTAGGGGTTAGCATTAAGGTTAGGGTTAAGGGTTAGGGGTTAGGGTTGGGTTAGGGTTAGGGGTTAGGGTTAGGGTTAGGGGATACGATTAGGGTTAGAGTTAAGGTTAGGGTTAGGGGAAAGGGTTAGGGGATAGGGTTAGGGGATAGGGTTAGGGTTAGGGTTAGGTGATAGGGTTAAGGTTAAGGTTAAGGTTAGGGTTAAGGTTAGGGTTAGGGGATAGGGTTAGGGGATAGGGTTAGGGGTTAGGGTTAGGGGATAGGGTTAAGGTTAGGGTTAGGGTTAGGGGATAGGGTTAGGGTTACAGTTAGGGTTTGGGGATACGGTTAGGTTTAGGGTTAAGGTTAGGGTTAAGGTTAGGTGTTGGGGGTTAGGGGTTAGGGTTAAGGTTAGGGTTAGGGGTTAGGGTTGGGTTAGGGTTAAGGTTAGGTGTTAGGGTTAGGGGTTAGCATTAAGGTTAGGGTTAAGGGTTAGGGGTTAGGGTTGGGTTAGGGTTAGGGGTTAGGGTTAGGGTTAGGGGATACGATTAGGGTTAGAGTTAAGGTTAGGGTTAGGGGAAAGGGTTAGGGGATAGGGTTAGGGGATAGGGTTAGGGTTAGGGTTAGGTGATAGGGTTAAGGTTAAGGTTAGGGTTAAGGTTAGGGTTAGGGGATAGGGATAGGGTTAGGGGATAGGGTTAGGGGTTGGGTTAGGGGATAGGGTTAAGGTTAGGGTTAGGGTTAGGGGATAGGGTTAGGGGTTAGGGTTAAGGTTAGGGTTAGGGGATAGGGTTAAGGTTAGTGTTTGGGGATAGGGGATAGGGTTAGGGATAGGGTTAGGGATTAGGGGATAGGGGATAGGGTTAGGGGATACGGTTAGGGTTAGGGGTTAGGGTTAAGTTTAGGGTTAGGGGATAGGGTTAAGGTTAGTGTTAGGGGATAGGGGATAGGGTTAGGGGTTAGGGTTAAGGTTAGGAGATAGGGATATGGTTAGGGTTAGGGTTAAGTTTAGGGTTAGGGGATAGGGTTAAGGTTAGGGGATAGGGTTAGGGTTAGGGGTTAGGGTTAAGGTTAGGGTTAGGGGATAGGTTTAGGGGATAGGGTTAAGGTTAGGGTTAGGGGCATAGGGTTAGGGTTAGGGTTAAGGGATAGGGATGGGGTTAAGGGATAGGGATGGGGTTAAGGTTAGGGTTAAGGTTAGGGTTAGGGTTAAGGTTAGGGTTAGGGTTAGGGTTAGGGTTAAGGTTAGGGTTAAGGTTAGGTGTTGGGGGTTAGGGGTTAGGGTTAAGGTTAGGGTTAGGGGTTAGGGTTGGGTTAGGGTTAAGGTTAGGTGTTAGGGTTAGGGGTTAGCATTAAGGTTAGGGTTAAGGGTTAGGGGTTAGGGTTGGGTTAGGGTTAGGGGTTAGGGTTAGGGTTAGGGGATACGATTAGGGTTAGAGTTAAGGTTAGGGTTAGGGGAAAGGGTTAGGGGATAGGGTTAGGGGATAGGGTTAGGGTTAGGGTTAGGTGATAGGGTTAAGGTTAAGGTTAGGGTTAAGGTTAGGGTTAGGGGATAGGGTTAGGGTTAGGGGATAGGGTTAGGGGTTAGGGTTAGGGGATAGGGTTAAGGTTAGGGTTAGGGTTAGGGGATAGGGTTAGGGTTACAGTTAGGGTTTGGGGATACGGTTAGGTTTAGGGTTTGGGTTAAGGTTAGGGTTAGGGGTTAGGGGTTAGGGATAGGTTTAGGGTTACAGTTAGGGTTTGGGGATACGGTTAGGTTTAGGGTTTGGGTTAAGGTTAGGGTTAGGGGTTAGGGATAGGTTTAGGGTTACAGATAGGGTTTGGGGATACGGTTAGGTTTAGGGTTTGGGTTAAGGTTAGGGTTAAGGTTAGGTGTTAGGGTTAGGGGTTAGCATTAAAGTTAGGGTTAAGGGTTAGGGGTTAGGGTTGGGTTAGGGTTAGGGGTTAGGGTTAGGGGATACGATTAGGGTTAGAGTTAAGGTTAGGGTTAGGGGAAAGGGTTAGGGGATAGGGTTAGGGGATAGGGTTAGGGTTAGGGTTAGGTGATAGGGTTAAGGTTAAGGTTAGGGTTAAGGTTAGGGTTAGGGGATAGGGATAGGGTTAGGGGATAGGGTTAGGGGTTGGGTTAGGGGATAGGGTTAAGGTTAGGGTTAGGGTTAGGGGATAGGGTTAGGGGTTAGGGTTAAGGTTAGGGTTAGGGGATAGGGTTAAGGTTAGTGTTTGGGGATAGGGGATAGGGTTAGGGATAGGGTTAGGGATTAGGGGATAGGGGATAGGGTTAG
>NC_034192.2:64832564-64852564 GCF_002021735.2 Oncorhynchus kisutch
CCCATTAGTACCTGCCAAGACAGCAGCTACTCTTCCTGGGGTTTATTATGGATCCCCATTAGTTCCTGCCAAGGCAGCAGCTACTCTTCCTGGGGTTTATTATGGATCCCCATTAGTTCCTGCCAAGGCAGCAGCTACTCTTCCTGGGGTTTATTATGGATCCCCATTAGTTCCTGCCAAGGCAGCAGCTACTCTTCCTGGGGTTTATTATGGATCCCCATTAGTTCCTGCCAAGGCAGCAGCTACTCTTCCTGGGGTTTATTATGGATCCCCATTAGTTCCTGCCAAGGCAGCAGCTACTCTTCCTGGGGTTTATTATGGATCCCCATTAGTACCTGCCAAGGCAGCAGCTACTCTTCCTGGGGTTTATTATGGATCCCCATTAGTTCCTGCCAGGGCAGCAGCTACTCTTCCTGGGGTTTATTATGGATCCCCATTAGTTCCTGCCAAGGCAGCAGCTACTCTTCCTGGGTTTTATTATGGATCCCCATTAGTTCCTGCCAAGGCAGCAGCTACTCTTCCTGGGGTTTATTATGGATCCCCATTAGTTCCTGCCAAGGCAGCAGCTACTCTTCCTGGGGTTTATTGTGGATCCCCATTAGTTCCTGCCAAGGCAGCAGCTACTGTTCCTGGGGTTTATTATGAATCCCCATTAGTACCTGCCAAGGCAGCAGCTACTCTTCCTGGGGTTTATTATGGATCCCCATTAGTACCTGCCAAGGCAGCAACTACTCTTCCTGGGGTTTATTATGGATCCCCATTAGTTCCTGCCAAGGCAGCAGCTACTCTTCCTGTGGTTTATTATGGATCCCCATTAGTACCTGCCAAGGCAGCAACTACTCTTCCTGGGGTTTATTATGGATCCCCATTAGTACCTGCCAAGGCAGCAACTACTCTTCCTGGGGTTTATTATGGATCCCCATTAGTTCCTGCCAAGGCAGCAACTACTCTTCCTGGAGGTGTATTATGGATCCCCATTAGTACCTGCCAAGGCAGCAACTACTCTTGCTGGGGTCCAGCAAAATTAAGGCAGTTAAACCATTTTAAATTCATTGCAATACATTCATTACAGAATTCCCAACACACTAAGTGTGTGCCCTCAGGCCCATACTTTCACTACCACATATCTACAACACAAAATCCATTTGTATGTGTGCGTATAGTGCCTATGTTATCGTGTGTGTGGGTATACATGTGTCTGTACCTGTGTGTGTGTGTGTCTTCACACGCTGTTCCGTAAGGTGTATTTTTACCTTCTATTTAAATCTGATTCTGCTGCTGCATCAGTTACCAGATGTGGAATAGAGTTTCATGTAGTCATGGCTCTATGTAGTACTGTGGAATAGAGTTCCATGTAGTCATGGCCCTATGTAGTACTGTGGAATAGAGTTCCATGTAGTCATGGCTCTATGTAGTACTGTGGAATAGAGTTCCATGTAGTCATGGCTCTATGTAGTACTGTGGAATAGAGTTCCATGTAGCCATGGCTCTATGTAGTACTGTGGAATAGAGTTCCATGTAGTCATGGCTCTATGTAGTACTGTGGAACAGAGTTCCATGTAGTCATGTCTCTATGTAGTACTGTGGGATATAGTTCCATGTAGTCATGGCTCTATGTAGTACTGTGGAATAGAGTTCCATGTAGTCATGGCTCTATGTAGTACTGTGGAATAGAGTTCCATGTAGTCATGGCTCTATGTAGTACTGTGGGATATAGTTCCATGTAGTCATGGCTCTATGTAGTACTGTGGAACAGAGTTCCATGTAGTCATGTCTCTATGTAGTACTGTGGGATATAGTTCCATGTAGTCATGGCTCTATGTAGTACTGTGGGATATAGTTCCATGTAGTCATGGCTCTATGTAGTACTGTGGAATAGAGTTCCATGTAGTCATGGCTCTATGTAGTACTGTGCACCTCCCATAGTCTGTTCTGGACTTGGGGACTGTGAAGAGACCTCTGGTGGCATGTCTTGTGGGGTATGCATGGGTGTCAGAGTTGTGTGCTACTAGTTTAAACAGACCTCTGGTGGCATGTCTTGTAGGGTATGCATGGGTGTCTGAGTTGTGTGCCCGTAGTTTAAACAGACCTCTGGTGGCATGTCTTATAGGGTATGCATGGGTGTCTGGGCTTTGTGCCCGTAGTTTAAACAGACAGCTCGGTGCATTCAACATGTCAATACCTCTCACAATTACAATTAGTGATGAAGTCAATCTCTCCTCCACTTTGAGCCACGAGAGATTGATTACTATTAATTGTTAATATTATTAATGTTTGCTGTTTGTGTACTTTTAAGGGCCCTTAATGCATAATATTAGCTCTGTGTACATCCAATGGCCAGCCGTGCTGCCCTGTTCTGAGCCAATTGCAATTTTCCTAAGTCCCTCTTTGTGGCACCTGACCACACGACTGAACAGTAGTCCAGGTGTAACAAAACTAGGACCTGTTGGACCTGCCTTGTTGATAGTGCTGTTAAGAAGGTAGAAACTAGGACCAGTAGGACCTGCCTTGTTGATAGTGCTGTTAAGAAGGTAGAAACTAGGGCCTGATAGGACCTGCCTTGTTGATAGTGTTGTTAATAAGGTAGAAACTAGGACCTGTAGGACCTGCCTTGTTGATAGTGTTGTTAATAAGGTAGAAACTAGGACCTGTAGGACCTGCCTTGTTGATAGTGCTGTTAAGAAGGTAGAAACTAGGACCTGTAGGACCTGCCTTGTTGATAGTGCTGTTAAGAAGGTAGAAACTAGGGCCTAAGGACCTGCCTTGTTGATAGTGTTGTTAAGAAGGTAGAAACTAGGGCCTGTAGGACCTGCCTTGTTGATAGTGCTGTTAATAAGGTAGAAACTAGGACCTGTAGGACCTGCCTTGTTGATAGTGCTGTTAAGAAGGTAGAAACTAGGACCTGTAGGACCTGCCTTGTTGATAGTGCTGTTAAGAAGGTAGAAACTAGGGCCTAAGGACCTGCCTTGTTGATAGTGTTGTTAAGAAGGTAGAAACTAGGGCCTGTAGGACCTGCCTTGTTGATAGTGTTTTTAAGAAGGTAGAAACTAGGGCCTGTAGGACCTGCCTTGTTGATAGTGCTGTTAAGAAGGTAGAAACTAGGGCCTGATAGGACCTGCCTTGTTGATAGTGCTGTTAAGAAGGTAGAAACTAGGGCCTGTAGGACCTGCCTTGTTGATAGTGCTGTTAAGAAGGTAGAAACTAGGACCTGTAGGACCTGCCTTGTTGATAGTGCTGTTAAGAAGGTAGAAACTAGGGCCTAAGGACCTGCCTTGTTGATAGTGTTGTTAAGAAGTTAGAAACTAGGGCCTGTAGGACCTGCCTTGTTGATAGTGCTGTTAAGAAGGTAGAAACTAGGACCTGTAGGACCTGCCTTGTTGATAGTGTTGTTAAGAAGGTAGAAACTAGGGCCTGTAGGACCTGCCTTGTTGATAGTGCTGTTAAGAAGGTAGAAACTAGGGCCTGTAGGACCTGCCTTGTTGATAGTGTTGTTAAGAAGGTAGAAACTAGGGACTGTAGGACCTTTGTTGACAGTGCTGTTAAAACCTCTACGGGATCGGTGTCCCTTAACCCGGGACGGTTGTTGCTAACATGCGCTAATGTGACTGGAATGACATTGTATTCAATAGCCAACTTTCCGGGACATAGACATGTCTTATTTGGGCAGAAAGCTTAAATTCTTGTTAATCTAACAGCAGTATCCAATTAACAGAAGCTAAATACCACGTTATTGTTTGAGGATAGTGCACAATAACAAAATACTTTCATCACAGCAACTGGTTCTGATACATTCACCTCTGAAGGTAAATAATGTACTTACATTCAGTAATCTGGCTCTGATTTGTCATCCTGAGGGTCCCAGAGATAAAATGTAGTTTTGTTTGATGAAATCAATGTTTCCAGTTTCCGTCTCCAGTTTGACCCAACTGTTGTCTCTGGCTCCACACCCACCATGCCCGGCCTTCTAGATGTGTGATAGTTAGTGTAAAAGCTAATGATCCATCATGTATGACTTTCCAGGGAGAGTGTAAACTTACACTTTTTATTACCATCTCATTTTTGTGTGTTCTCTATAGTTATTTACTTGAAAATGTATCAATTGAGCAATTCGACACATTTGCGCAAACCCCTGGCAGACTTGATACAAAATATTGTGCAGTAATGTAATTCTTCACTGGATCAGTCTGAAACTTTGCACACACTGATGCCATCTGGTGGAGAAAATCCATATTACATTTGGAATCCTATCTGAAACTATGGCCTTTCTCTTGCATTTCAAAGATGATGAAAAACTTAACAAAATTAAAGAATTATGCATCTTTTTTTGTTTGTATTGTCTTTTTCCAGATCTAATGTCTTATATTCTCCTACATTAATTTCACATTTCCAAGAACTTCAAAATGTTTCCTTTCAAATGATATCAAGAATATGCATATCCTTCCTTCAGGTCCTGAGCTACAGGCAACAAGATTTGAGTAGATTTGGGCTTTACTCAAAGCCACTGGCATGTCGTTAGTAAAGATTGAAAAAAAGTGGTATAACTGTGATATCAAAGGTATGGTCTAAGTGATTTTCAGACATCGTCAGACTATGAATGTCATCTGTTTCTAGCAAGTTATTAATTTCATGAACCTTGTTTCTTAAGCTACATACAGTGCCTTGTGAAAGTATTCGGCCCCCTTGAACTTTGCGACCTTTTGCCACATTTCAGGCTTCAAACATAAAAACATTTTTGTGAAGAATCAACAACAAGTGGGACACAATCATGAAGTGAAACAACATTTATTGGATATTTCAAACTTTTTTAACAAATCAAAAACTGAAAAATTGGGCGTGCAAAATTATTCAGCCCCTTTACTTTCAGTGCAGCAAACTCTCTCCAGAAGTTCAGTGAGGATCTCTGAATGATCCAATGTTGACCTAAATGACTAATGATGATAAATACAATCCACCTGTGTGTAATCAAGTCTCCGTATAAATGCACCTGCACTGTGATAGTCTCAGAGGTCCGTTAAAAGCGCAGAGAGCATCATGAAGAACAAGGAACACACCAGGCAGGTCCGAGATACTGTTGTGAAGAAGTTTAAAGCTGGAACTGGATACAAAAAGATTTCCCAAGCTTTAAACATCCCAAGGAGCACTGTGCAAGCGAAAATATTGAAATGGAAGGAGTATCAGACCACTGCAAATCTACCAAGAGCTGGCCGTCCCTCTAAACTTTCAGCTCATACAAGGAGAAGACTGATCAGAGATGCAGCCAAGAGGCCCATGATCACTCTGGATGAACTGCAGAGATCTACAGCTGAGGTGGGAGACTCTGTCCATAGGACAACAATCAGTCGTATATTGCACAAATCTGGCCTTTATGGAAGAGTGGCAAGAGGAAAGCCATTTCTTAAAGATATCCATAAAAAGTGTTGTTTAAAGTTTGCCACAAGCCACCTGGGAGACTTGCAACAATGCAAAACGTTATGTTTGGCGTAAAAGCAACACAGCCCATCACCCTGAACACACCATCCCCACTGTCAAACATGGTGGTGGCAGCATCATGGTTTGGGCCTAATTTTCTTCAGCAGGGACAGGGAAGATGGTTAAAATTGATGGGAAGATGGATGGAGCCAAATACAGGACCATTCTGGAAGAAAACCTGATGGAGTCTGCAAAAGACCTGAGACTGGGACGGAGATTTGTCTTCCAACAAGACAATGATCCAAAACATAAAGCAACATCTACAATGGAATGGTTCAAAAATAAACATATCCAGGTGTTAGAATGGCCAAGTCAAAGTCCAGACCTGAATCCAATCGAGAATCTGTGGAAAGAACTGAAAACTGCTGTTCACAAATGCTCTCCATCCAACCTCACTGAGCTCGAGCTGTTTTGCAAGGAGGAATGGGAAAAAATTTCAGTCTCTCGATGTGCAAAACTGATAGAGACATACCCCAAGCGACTTACAGCTGTAATCGCAGCAAAAGGTGGCGCTACAAAGTATTAACTTAAGGGGGCTGAATATCCAGTAAATGTCGTTCCACTTGTTGTTGATTCTTCACAAAAGAAATACAGTTTTATATCTTTATGTTTGAAGCCTGAAATGTGGCAAAAGGTCACAAAGTTCAAGAGGGCCGAATACTTTCGCAAGGCACTGTATGTTAACTTGGGCTGTTTTGAGCACTTTTCTGGGATGCTTGCTTGTTTTCATTGCTTAGCAGAAGTTGACATACTCATGTTATTTATGTTGTTGAAGAGAGGAGAAAGTAAGCTGCATCCCAAATGGCATTGTATTGTCTATGACGTGCACTGCTTTTGACCAGGGCCCATTGGGACACAGGCGGAGACACACTGACCTTTCCTCATTATGTTTCTGTGTCCAGGCTGCGTCAGGCTGCATGATGCCCCCAGGCTAGCAATTACGCTGAGTCAACACACAGCTTCCCCTTCTCTCCTCGCTGCATTTAGCTCACCATCAACATAAATCAACATAGACCAACCTAGACAAACCTCGACAAACCTAGATCAACCTAGATCAACATAATCAACCTAGATCAACCTAGATCAACATAATCAACCTGGATTAACCTAGATCGACAAAGACCAACCTAGACAAACCTTGACAAACCTAGATCAACCTAGATCACCCTAGATCAACCTAGACAAACCTAGATCAACCTAGATCAACATAATCAACCTAGATCAACCTAGATCGACATAGACCAACCTAGATCAACCTAGATCAACCTAGATCGACATAGACCAACCTAGATCAACCTAGATCAACCTAGACCAACCTAGATCAACTTAGATCAACCTAGATCAACCTAGACCAACCTAGATCAACCTAGATCAACCTAGATCGACATAGACCAACCTAGATCAACCTAGATCGACATAGACCAACCTAGATCAACCTAGATCGACATAGACCAACCTAGATCAACCTAGATCAACCTAGATCAACATAATCAACCTAGACCAACCTAGACCAACCTAGATCAACCTAGATCAACATAGACCAACACAATCAACCTAGACCAACCTAGACCAACCTAGATCAAATCAAAATCAAATCAAATCAAATGTATTTATAAAGCCCTTCGTACATCAGCTGATATCTCAACTGATATCTCAACCTAGATCAACCCCACACAGCTGGTGGGTTTGTGGGCTATATGTGCTGGTGAGTGTGGGGGGGCTATCTGTGCTGGTGTGTGTGGGGACTATCTGTGCTGGTGTGTGTGGGGGCTATCTGTGCTGGTGTGTGTGTGGGCTATATGTGCTGGTGTGTGTGGGGGCTATCTGTGCTGGTGTGTGTGGGGACTATATGTGCTGGTGTGTGTGGGGGCTATCTGTGCTGGTGTGTGTGGGGGCTATCTGTGCTGGTGTGTGTGGGGGCTATATGTGCTGGTGTGTGTGGGGGCTATATGTGCTGGTGTGTGTGGGGGCTATCTGTGCTGGTGTGTGTGGGGGCTATCTGTGCTGGTGTGTGTGGGGGCTATATGTGCTGGTGTGTGTGGGGGCTATATGTGCTGGTGTGTGTGGGGACTATCTGTGCTGGTGTGTGTGGGGGCTATCTGTGCTGGTGTGTGTGGGGGCTATCTGTGCTGGTGTGTGTGGGGGCTATATGTGCTGGTGTGTGTGTGGGCTATATGTGCTGGTGTGTGTGGGGGCTATCTGTGCTGGTGTGTGTGGGGGCTTTATGTGCTGGTGTGTGTGTGGGCTATCTGTGCCGGTGTGTGTGGGGACTATCTGTGCTGGTGTGTGTGGGGGCTATCTGTGCTGGTGTGTGTGTGGGCTATCTGTGCCGGTGTGTGTGGGGACTATCTGTGCCGGTGTGTGTGGGGACTATCTGCGCTGGTGTGTGTGTGGGGGCTATCTGTGCTGGTGTGTGTGTGGGGGCTATCTGCGCTGGTGTGTGTCTGTGTCTGTGTCTGTGTTTGTGTGTGTGTTTGTGTGTGTGTGTGTGTCTGTGTGTGTGTGTGTGTGTGTGTGTGTGTGTGTGTGTGTGTGTGTGTGTGTGTGTGTGTGTGTCTGTGTGTGTGTGTGTGTGTGTGTGTGTGTGTGTGTGTGTGTGTGTGTGTGTGTGTGTGTGTCCTGGATTCAGTATTGATATGACATTATTATTATTATTGTTATTATAATTATTGGTATTATATTTATTATTATTATAGTTATAATTATAATAATTATGATTCTTACTGCTATAATTATAATAATAATTATAAATATTATTATTGTAAATATTATTATTATTGTCACACCCTGGTCTTAGTATTTTGTGTTTTCTATATTTATTTGGTCAGGCCAGGGTGTGACATGGGTTTATTTTGTGTTGTGTTTATGTATGGGGGGTTTTCATAGGTTTTGGGATTGTGGCTTAGTGGGGTGTTCTAGTTAAGTCTATGGTTGCCTGAGGCGGTTCTCAATCAGATGCAGGTGATTCTCGTTGTCTCTGATTGGGAACCATATTTAGGCAGCCATATTCTTTGAGTGTTTCGTGGGTGATTGTTCCTGTCTCAGTGTTTGTTGTTCACCAGATAGGCTGTATAGGTTTTCACGGTCCGTTAGTTGTTTTGTATTGTTCATCTTCATTAAAGATGTATATTATTAACCACGCTGCATTTTGGTCTGACTCTCCTTCGACGGAAGAAAACCGTAACAATTATTATAATTATCATTATTATTATTATTATTATTACATTATTACCATAAATTCTGCTAACTTTTAGTTGCTCTGTCTGCTTTTCAGGGTTTGTATAAATGAATCACCCAACTCAACAAACAAACCACCCAGTAATAACACACTGAACCATCGATCTCCAACCTATTCTACTGTGAGAGCTACTCATGCCAGACAATTAAAACATGTCGCGAGCTACTCGTTTTTCTTCTAGCTTTCAAATAGGCCCATTCTTCTGTTCTCCTCTCCCTGCTGCTCTCTGCTGCTCTTCCCCTGGTCCTTAGTGTCCTAGAGGAAGTAGTGCTCTCTGCTGCTCTTCCCCTGGTCCTTAGTGTTCTAGAGGAAGTAGTGCTCTCTGCTGCTCTTCCCCTGGTCCTTAGTGTCCTAGAGGAAGTAGTGATCTCTGCTGCTCTTCCCCTGGTCCTTAGTGTCCTAGAGGAAGTAGTGCTCTCTGCTGCTCTTCCCCTGGTCCTTAGTGTCCTAGAGGAAGTAGTGCTCTCTGCTGCTCTTCCCTTGGTCCTTAGTGTCCTAGAGGAAGTAGTGCTCTTTGCTGCTCTTCCCCTGGTCCTTAGTGTTCTAGAGGAAGTAGTGCTCTCTGCTGCTCTTCCCCTGGTCCTTAGTGTTCTAGAGGAAGTAGTGCTCTCTGCTGCTCTTCCCCTGGTCCTTAGTGTTCTAGAGGAAGTAGTGCTCTCTGCTGCTCTTCCCCTGGTCCTTAGTGTTCTAGAGGAAGTAGTGCTCTCTGCTGCTCTTCCCCTGGTCCTTAGTGTTCTAGAGGAAGTAGTGCTCTCTGCTGCTCTTCCCCTGGTCCTTAGTGTCCTAGAGGAAGTAGTGCTCTCTGCTGCTCTTCCCCTGGTCCTTAGTGTCCTAGAGGAAGTAGTGCTCTCTGCTGCTCTTCCCCTGGTCCTTAGTGTTCTAGAGGAAGTAGTGCTCTCTGCTGCTCTTCCCCTGGTCCTTAGTGTCCTAGAGGAAGTAGTGCTCTCTGCTGCTCTTCCCCTGGTCCTTAGTGTCCTAGAGGAAGTAGTGCTCTTTGCTGCTCTTCCCCTGGTCCTTAGTGTTCTAGAGGAAGTAGTGCTCTCTGCTGCTCTTCCCCTGGTCCTTAGTGTTCTAGAGGAAGTAGTGCTCTCTGCTGCTCTTCCCCTGGTCCTTAGTGTTCTAGAGGAAGTAGTGATCTCTGCTGCTCTTCCCCTGGTCCTTAGTGTTCTAGAGGAAGTAGTGCTCTGCTGCTTTTCCCCTGGTCCTTAGTGTCCTAGAGGAAGTAGTGCTCTCTGCTGCTCTTCCCCTGGTCCTTAGTGTCCTAGAGGAAGTAGTGCTCTCTGCTGCTCTTCCCCTGGTCCTTAGTGTTCTAGAGGAAGTAGTGCTCTCTGCTGCTCTTCCCCTGGTCCTTAGTGTCCTAGAGGAAGTAGTGCTCTCTGCTGTTCTTCCCCTGGTCCTTAGTGTTCTAGAGGAAGTAGTGCTCTCTGCTGCTCTTCCCCTGGTCCTTAGTGTCCTAGAGGAAGTAGTGCTCTCTGCTACTCTTCCCCTGGTCCTTAGTGTCCTAGAGGAAGTAGTGCTCTCTGCTGCTCTTCCCCTGGTCCTTAGTGTCCTAGAGGAAGTAGTGCTCTCTGCTGCTCTTCCCCTGGTCCTTAGTGTTCTAGAGGAAGTAGTGCTCTCTGCTGCTCTTCCCCTGGTCCTTAGTGTCCTAGAGGAAGTAGTGCTCTCTGCTGCTCTTCCCCTGGTCCTTAGTGTTCTAGAGGAAGTAGTGCTCTCTGCTGCTCTTCCCCTGGTCCTTAGTGTCCTAGAGGAAGTAGTGCTCTCTGCTGCTCTTCCCCTGGTCCTTAGTGTCCTAGAGGAAGTAGTGCTCTCTGCTGCTCTTCCCCTGGTCCTTAGTGTCCTAGAGGAAGTAGTGCTCTCTGCTGCTCTTCCCCTGGTCCTTAGTGTTCTAGAGGAAGTAGTGCTCTCTGCTGCTCTTCCCCTGGTCCTTAGTGTTCTAGAGGAAGTAGTGCGCTCTGCTGCTCTTCCCCTGGTCCTTAGTGTTCTAGAGGAAGTAGTGCTCTCTGCTGCTCTTCCCCTGGTCCTTAGTGTCCTAGAGGAAGTAGTGCTCTCTGCTGCTCTTCCCCTGGTCCTTAGTGTTCTAGAGGAAGTAGTGCTCTCTGCTGCTCTTCCCCTGGTCCTTAGTGTTCTAGAGGAAGTAGTGCTCTCTGCTGCTCTTCCCCTGGTCCTTAGTGTTCTAGAGGAAGTAGTGCTCTCTGCTGCTCTTCCCCTGGTCCTTAGTGTCCTAGAGGAAGTAGTGCTCTCTGCTGCTCTTCCCCTGGTCCTTAGTGTCCTAGAGGAAGTAGTGCTCTCTGCTGCTCTTCCCCTGGTCCTTAGTGTCCTAGAGGAAGTAGTGCTCTCTGCTGCTCTTCCCCTGGTCCTTAGTGTTCTAGATGAAGTAGTGCTCTCTGCTGCTCTTCCCCTGGTCCTTAGTGTTCTAGAGGAAGTAGTGCTCTCTGCTGCTCTTCCCCTGGTCCTTAGTGTTCTAGAGGAAGTAGTGCTCTCTGCTGCTCTTCCCCTGGTCCTTAGTGTTCTAGAGGAAGTAGTGCTCTCTGTCAATATTGTACTTTTTGGGTGAAATGGGCTCTGAACTGAATGTTGCAGATTCCCAGTTTAATGCCCAGGAAGAGAGGAGCCCGAGTGCGTGTGTTCTTGTGTGTGTGCGTCACGTGGAGCGCAGGCAGGGCCCAGGTAGGGCTTGCTGGAACACATTCAGCTCCTTCTCCTTCAGAATGAATCACGTCAACACAGCCAGCATGGGGACTAGCTAGATGTTCCTGTGCTTTACAGTATGCTTCATCATTCCCCTATCAGTCCTATGGATTCTAATGTACAGTGACAACACATTGATGTTGAGTCAAACAAACTGTTGTGTTTGTTTTTTTATAACGCTTTCCACCCTCTTTTTGTGCATGTCTCCGACGTTTGACTTTCAAAGCCGGTGTTTAGAGAATCACAGTAGCACCACTGAGAGCTTTTGACTAGATTTTTATTTCGTTTTTTTTTGTTGTCTAGAAATCAGTTCTGTTTTTCAGCAGAAACATTTTTTGTTACTTTATTTACTATATTTATTTTACTTTGATTAGTTACATACTAATCATTCTGAAGAGCAACTCGCCAAATGTTTTGTGTGATGATGTGATTTCTAAATGTTTAAAAAGTATTTCATTTTGTAGTTATAACATTGCTAGTTTTTCTTCAGGTTTTCCAGCAATTTTTCATGTTCTCTTCATTCACAAGGATCCATTTTGAGATCAGAACTTTGAGTTTTCTGTTGGGGACAAAACACTATTTGTTCTGTATTTATTTGGGGTTCAGTTGACGATGTGCAGACTTCTGATGCTTCTGACTGTATTGTCTTGGGACACATGTATATTTAACACACACACACACACACACAGGCACACACACACTCACACACACACACACACACACACAGGCACACACACACACACACACACACACACACACACACACACACACACTCATGCATATGAACACAAACATTTATATTTAACCACATGATAAAGAAGCAGGAAAGAAGTTAGATGTTAAAACTCATCATCAAAATATTGAAGCCCTGGTCGATCCCATCGTCTATCTGCCTGTCAGCCGGTCAGATAGGTGGTTTAGGTTCAGATGCCAGGTTGAGACAGAGACTGTCAGAGAAGTGTTTTAGGTTCAGATGCCAGGTTGAGACAGAGACTGTCAGAGAAGTGTTTTAGGTTCAGATGCCAGGTTGAGACAGAGACTGTCAGAGAAGTGTTTTAGGTTCAGATGCCAGGTTGAGACAGAGACTGTCAGAGAAGTGTTTTAGGTTCAGATGCCAGGTTGACAGAGACTGTCAGAGAAGTGTTTTAGGTTCAGATGCCAGGTTGAGACTGAGACTGTCAGAGAGGTTCAGATGCCAGGTTGAGACCGAGAGACTGTCAGAGAGGTTCAGATACCAGGTTGAGACTGAGAGACTGTCAGAGAGGAATTTTAGGTTCAGATGCCAGGTTGAGACTGAGAGACTGTCAGAGAGGTATTTTAGGTTCAGATGCCAGGTTGAGACTGAGAGACTGTCAGAGAGGTTCAGATGCCAGGTTGAGACCGAGAGACTGTCAGAGAGGTTCAGATACCAGGTTGAGACTGAGAGACTGTCAGAGAGGAATTTTAGGTTCAGATGCCAGGTTGAGACCGAGAGACTGTCAGAGAGGTATTTTAGGTTCAGATGCCAGGTTGAGACTGAGAGACTGTCAGAGAGGTTCAGATGCCAGGTTGAGACCGAGAGACTGTCAGAGAGGTTCAGATGCCAGGTTGAGACCGAGAGACTGTCAGAGAGGTTCAGATACCAGGTTGAGACCGAGAGACTGTCAGAGAGGTTCAGATACCAGGTTGAGACTGAGAGACTGTCAGAGAGGAATTTTAGGTTCAGATGCCAGGTTGAGACTGAGAGACTGTCAGAGAGGTATTTTAGGTTCAGATGCCAGGTTGAGACAGAGAGACTGTCAGAGAGGTTCAGATGCCAGGTTGAGACTGAGAGACTGTCAGAGAGGTTCAGATGCCAGGTTGAGACCGAGAGACTGTCAGAGAGGTATTTTAGGTTCAGATGCCAGGTTGAGACTGAGACTGTCAGAGAGGTATTTTAGGTTCAGATGCCAGGTTGAGACTGAGAGACTGTCAGAGAGGTTCAGATGCCAGGTTGAGACTGAGAGACTGTCAGAGAGGTTCAGATGCCAGGTTGAGACCGAGAGACTGTCAGAGAGGTATTTTAGGTTCAGATGCCAGGTTGAGACTGAGACTGTCAGAGAGGTATTTTAGGTTCAGATGCCAGGTTGAGACTGAGAGACTGTCAGAGAGGTTCAGATGCCAGGTTGAGACCGAGAGACTGTCAGAGAGGTTCAGATACCAGGTTGAGACCGAGAGACTGTCAGAGAGGTTCAGATGCCAGGTTGAGACCGAGAGACTGTCAGAGAGGTTCAGATGCCAGGTTGAGACTGAGAGACTGTCAGAGAGGTTCAGATGCCAGGTTGAGACCGAGAGACTGTCAGAGAGGTTCAGATGCCAGGTTGAGACTCAGAGAGCCTGTCAGAGAGGATGAGAGCCTGACAGAGAGGTTCAGATGCCAGGTTGAGACTCAGAGAGCCTGTCAGAGAGGATGAGAGCCTGACAGAGAGGTTCAGATGCCAGGTTGAGACTCAGAGAGCCTGTCAGAGAGGATGAGAGCCTGACAGAGAGGTTCAGGTGCCAGGTTGAGACTCAGAGAGCCTGTCAGAGAGGATGAGAGCCTGACAGAGAGGTTCAGGTGCCAGGTTGAGACTCAGAGAGCCTACTGGGGATGTCTTAACTTTGTCGTAGCTCTATTTCCAGCTCCTCTCCTGCCAGACAGAGATGATACGGTAAGAAGTTACATTAGATAACTCATTAACATTGTATCAGCTTAAGAGTGGAGCCATCAGTACAGATATCAGAGCGATAGACTGATCTGGTCTCACCGCAGTGGAGTAGAGTCAACTTTTATTAAAGGTTTAATGCAGCCGTTTTTATCTCAATATCAAATCATTTCTGGGTAACAATTAAGTACTTTACTCAGATTTTTTTTCTTCCATCGAAATGGTTTTATTCTTATCAAAAAGCTCATTCTCAAGCTTAGGACTGTCTGGGAGTGGTCTGAATGGATAAGAGAGAACTGAAAACTAGCTGTTATTGGCCGAGAGGTTTGGAACTCTCTTTCTTATTGGTCTATTAATAAATGTACATCCCACCAAAACAGTCTAACTTTTCAGATGGTCTGTGAGAGCAAAATTGCAAGATTATGTTATAATGCCTCAAATGGTTGTTTTATGCAACAGAATAGAGGGTTCTTATAACTGTATTGTGTCTGTGTGAACTGAAAGTGGGCCTCTGGGAGATTTAACACTGACAGGAGATTTACGATGTCTTTGGGTGGGTTAGCCGAACAAGACCACATTCCATAGCATGAGTTAATATTTCTGTACTGGGGCACCAGGGGGAGATGGTCTCTACCCAATGAGGACAGTTTTTTTGTACATCAGATACTGTCTGCTGTGAATTACAAGTATCATACAAATCTTAACCTTGTGACCGATTCCTTACATCTGTTGTTTGTCATGTAGACTGAAGGAGGATGGACTTTGCTATAAAATGCTGTGGCTCAAACCAGCTTGTTGAGTTCACAAATCAAATCAAAGTTTATATGTCACGTGCGCCGAATACAACAGGTGTAGTAGACCTCACAGTGAAATGCTGAATACAACAGGTGTAGGTAGACCTTACAGTGAAATGCCGAATACAACAGGTGTAGTAGACCTCACAGTGAAATGCTGAATACAACAGGTGTAGTAGGCCTCACAGTGAAATGCTGAATACAACAGGTGTAGTAGACCTCACAGTGAAATGCTGAATACAACAGGTGTAGTAGGCCTTACAGTGAAATGCTGAATACAACAGGTGTAGTAGACCTCACAGTGAAATGCTGAATACAACAGGTGTAGTAGACCTTACAGTGAAATGCTGAATACAACAGGTGTAGTAGACCTTACAGTGAAATGCTGAATACAACAGGTGTAGTATACCTTACAGTGAAATGCTGAATACAACAGGTGTAGTAGACCTTACAGTGAAATGCTGAATACAACAGGTGTAGTATACCTTACAGTGAAATGCTGAATACAACAGGTGTAGTAGACCTCACAGTGAAATGCTGAATACAACAGGTGTAGTAGACCTCACAGTGAAATGCTGAATACAACAGGTGTAGTAGACCTCACAGTGAAATGCTGAATACAACAGGTGTAGTAGACCTCACAGTGAAATGCTTACTTACAGGCTCTAACCAATAGTGCAAAAATTGTGTGAACAGGTAAGGTAAGTAAAGAAATAAAACTGTAAAAAGACAGGCTATATACAGTAGACAGGCTATATACAGTAGAGAGGCTATATACAGTTGAGTGGTTATATACAGTAGAGAGGCCATATACAGTAGAGAGGCTATATACAGCAGAGAGGCTATATACAGTAGAGAGGCTATATACAGTAGAGAGGCTATATACAGTAGAGGCTATATACAGTAGAGGGGCTATATACAGTAGAGAGGCTATATACAGTAGAGAGGCTACATACAGTAGAGAGGCTATATACAGTAGAGGCTATATACAGTAGAGGGGCTATATACAGTAGAGAGGCTATATACAGTAGAGAGGCTACATACAGTAGAGAGGCTATATACAGTAGAGAGGCTATATACAGTAGAGAGGCTATATACAGTAGAGGCTATATACAGTAGAGAGGCTATATACAGACACCGGTTAGGCAGGCTGATTGAGGTAGTATGTACATGTAGATATGGTTAAAGTGACTATGCATATATGATGAACAGAGAGTAGCAGTAGTGTAAAATGAGGGGTTGATGGGTGGTGGGACACAATGCAGATAGCCCGGTTAGCCGATGTGTGGGAGCACTGGTTGGTCGGCCCAATTGAGGTAGTATGTACAAAGGGTATATAACAAAGTATTTCTACCATAATTTGCAAATAAATTCATTAAAAATTATTTTCTATTTATCTCAAAACTTTGTTATATGACAGAGGTCAAATGTTTTCTGTAAGTCTTCACAAGGTTTTCACACACTGTTGCTGGTATTTTGGCCCATTCCTCCATGCAGATCTCCTCTACAGCAGTGATGTTTTTGGGCTGTTGCTGGGCAACACGGACTTTCAACTCCCTCCAAAGATTTTCTATGGGGTTGAGATCTGGAGATTGGCTAGGCCACTCCAGGACCTTGAAATGCTTCTTACGAAGCCACTCCTTCGTTGCCCGGGCAGTGTGTTTGGGATCATTGTCATGCTGAAAGACCCAGCCACGTTTCATCTTCAATGCCCTTGCTGATGGAAGGAGGTTTTCACTCAAAATCTCACGATACATGGCCCCATTCATTCTTTCCTTTACACGGATCAGTCGTCCTGGTCCCTTTGCAGAAAAACAGCCCCAAAGCATGATGTTTCCACTCCCAAGAATCACAGTAGATATGGTATTCTTTGGATGCAACTCAGCATTCTTTGTCCTCCAAACACGACGAGTTGAGTTTTTACCAAAAAGTTATATTTTGGTTTCATCTGACCATATGACATTCTCCCAATCTTCTTCTGGATCATCCAAATTCTCTCTAGCAAACTTCAGACGGGCCTGGACATGTACTGGCTTAAGCAGGGGGACACGTCTGGCACTGCAGGATTTGAGTCCCTGGCGGTGTAGTGTGTTACTGATGGTAGGCTTTGTTACTTTGGTCCCAGTTCTCTGCAGGTCATTCACTAGGACCCCCGTGTGGTTCTGGGATTCTTGTGATCATTTTGACCCCACGGTGTGAGATCTTGCGTGGAGCCCCAGATCAAGGGAGATTATCAGTATGTCTTCCATTTCCTAATAATTGCTCCCACAGTTGATTTCTTCAAACCAAGCTGCTTACCTATTGCCGATTCAGTCTTCCCAGCCTGGTGCAGGTCTACAATTTTTTTTCTGGTGTCCTTTGACAGCTCTTTGGTCTTGGCCATAGTGGAGTTTGGAGTGTGACTGTTTGAGGTTGTGGACCGGTGTCTTTTATACTGATAACAAGTTCAAACAGGTGCCATTAATACAGGTAACGAGTGGAGGACAGAGGAGTCTCTTAAAGAAAAAGTTCCAGGTCTGTGAGAGCCAGAAATCTTGCTTGTTTGTAGGTGACCAATACTTATTTTCCACCATAATTTGCAAATAAATAAATTAAAAATCCTACAATGTGATTTTCTGGATTTTTTTTCTAATTTTGTCTGTAGTTGAAGTGTACATATGATGAAAATTACAGGCCTCTCTCATTTTTTTAAGTGGGAGAACTTGCACAATTGGTGGCTGACTAAATACTTTTTTGCCCCACTGTATATGATGAGAGTAGCAGTAGTGTGAGAGAAAGGTTGGGGTGACACACAATGCAAATAGTTCGGGTAGCCATTTGGTTACCTGTTCAGGAGTCTTATGGCTTGGGGGTAAAAGCTGTTGCGAAGCCTTTTTGTCCTAGACTTGGCACTCCGATACCGCTTGCCATGCGGTAGTAGAGAGAACAGTCTATGACTGGGGTGGCTGGGGTCTTTGGCAAGTTTTATGGCCTTCTTCTGACACCGCCTGGTGTAGAGGCCCTGGATGGCAGGCAGCTTGGCCCCAGTAATGCACTGGGCCATACGCACTACCCTCTGTAGTGCCTTACAGTCAGAGGCCGAGCAATTGCCGTACCAGGCAGTGATCACCTCCAGGGTTGGTTACTGACCAGCTGGTTGAGTTCTCAGTGATCACCTCCAGGGGTGGTTACTGACCAGCTGGTTGTGTTCTCAGTGATCACCTCCAGGGGTGGTTACTGACCAGCTGGTTGTGTTCTCAGTGATCACCTCCAGGGGTGGTTACTGACCAGCTGGTTGTGTTCTCAGTGATCACCTCCAGGGGTGGTTACTGACCAGCTGGTTGTGTTCTCAGTGATCACCTCCAGGGGTGGTTACTGACCAGCTGGTTGTGTTCTCAGTGATCACCTCCAGGGGTGGTTACTGACCAGCTGGTTGTGTTCTCAGTGATCACCTCCAGGGGTGGTTACTGACCAGCTGGTTGTGTTCTCAGTGATCACCTCCAGGGGTGGTTACTGACCAGCTGGTTGTGTTCTCAGTGATCACCTCCAGGGGTGGTTACTGACCAGCTGGTTGTGTTCTCAGTGATCACCTCCAGGGGTGGTTACTGACCAGCTGGTTGTGTTCTCAGTGATCACCTCCAGGGGTGATTACTGACCAGCTGGTTGTGTTCTCAGTGATCACCTCCAGGGGTGATTACTGACCAGCTGGTTGTGTTCTCAGTGATCACCTCCAGGGGTGGTTACTGACCAGCTGGTTGTGTTCTCAGTGATCACCTCCAGGGGTGATTACTGACCAGCTGGTTGTGTTCTCAGTGATCACCTCCAGGGGTGGTTACTGACCAGCTGGTTGTGTTCTCAGTGATCACCTCCAGGGGTGGTTACTGACCAGCTGGTTGTGTTCTCAGTGATCACCTCCAGGGGTGGTTACTGACCAGCTGGTTGTGTTCTCAGTGATCACCTCCAGGGGTGGTTACTGACCAGCTGGTTGTGTTCTCAGTGATCACCTCCAGGGTGGTTACTGACCAGCTGGTTGTGTTCTCAGTGATCACCTCCAGGGGTGGTTACTGACCAGCTGGTTGTGTTCTCAGTGATCACCTCCAGGGGTGGTTACTGACCAGCTGGTTGTGTTCTCAGTGATCACCTCCAGGGGTGGTTACTGACCAGCTGGTTGTGTTCTCAGTGATCACCTCCAGGGGTGGTTACTGACCAGCTGGTTGTGTTCTCAGTGATCACCTCCAGGGGTGGTTACTGACCAGCTGGTTGTGTTCTCAGTGATCACCTCCAGGGGTGGTTACTGACCAGCTGGTTGTGTTCTCAGTGATCACCTCCAGGGGTGGTTACTGACCAGCTGGTTGTGTTCTCAGTGATCACCTCCAGGGGTGGTTACTGACCAGCTGGTTGTGTTCTCAGTGATCACCTCCAGGGGTGGTTACTGACCAGCTGGTTGTGTTCTCAGTGATCACCTCCAGGGGTGGTTACTGACCAGCTGGTTGTGTTCTCAGTGATCACCTCCAGGGGTGGTTACTGACCAGCTGGTTGTGTTCTCAGTGATCACCTCCAGGGGTGGTTACTGACCAGCTGGTTGTGTTCTCAGTGATCACCTCCAGGGGTGGTTACTGACCAGCTGGTTGTGTTCTCAGTGATCACCTCCAGGGGTGGTTACTGACCAGCTGGTTGTGTTCTCAGTGATCACCTCCAGGGGTGGTTACTGACCAGCTGGTTGTGTTCTCAGTGATCACCTCCAGGGGTGATTACTGACCAGCTCCATTACTGCAGTAATTAAATAATACCGTTTTGAAGATATGTTAACTCATTTCTTACACTGAAAGGGCATTTTCATAATTTCACAATTTCCCAGTATTATTCCATCGTCATAGTGTTGACATGTTAATATAATCACATTTATGACTACACAGGGAATTTAAGAGTTAGTTTTTTTAATGTTGTAAATACCTCTGACTTGTGCTCTAGAGAATCCACATAGAACCCACTTTAGAGGGAAGAGAATAGACAGAGAGAATATGGACGGGGAAGAGGATAGACAGAGAGAATATGGACGGGGAAGTGGATACCCAGAGAGAATATGGACGGGGAAGTGGATAGACAGAGAGAATATGGACGGGGAAGTGGATACCCAGAGAGAATATGGACGGTGAAGTGGATAGACAG
>NC_034192.2:64857564-64859750 GCF_002021735.2 Oncorhynchus kisutch
TCCACTGGGTAGCTACAGGACTGTTCTCCACAGCCAGCTCCACTGGGTAACTACAATACTGTTCTCCAAAGCCAGCTCCACTGGGTAGCTACAGGACTGTTCTCCAAAGCCAGCTCCACTGGGTAGCTACAGGACTGTTCTCCACAGCCAGCTCCACTGGGTAACTACAATACTGTTCTCCACAGCCAGCTCCACTGGGTAACTACAATACTGTTCTCCACAGCCAGCTCCACTGGGTAACTACAATACTGTTCTCCACAGCCAGCTCCACTGGGTAACTACACTACTGTTCTCCACAGCCAGCTCCACTGGGTGGCTACAATACTGTTCTCCAAAGCCAGCTCCACTGGGTAGCTACAGGACTGTTCTCCACAGCCAGCTCCACTGGGTAACTACAATACTGTTCTCCACAGCCAGCTCCACTGGGTAACTACAATACTGTTCTCCACAGCCAGCTCCACTGGGGAGCTACAGGACTGTTCTCCACAGCCAGCTCCACTGGGTAACTACAATACTGTTCTCCACAGCCAGCTCCACTGGGGAGCTACAGGACTGTTCTCCACAGCCAGCTCCACTGGGTAACTACAATACTGTTCTCCACAGCCAGCTCCACTGGGTAGCTACAATACTGTTCTCCAAAGCCAGCTCCACTGGGTAGCTACAGGACTGACCCTCTGAGTCCCAGTACTATATATCAGCCAATCAAACCCATGAATTACCTATAGTGAACTATATATCAGCCAATCACACCCATGAACCACCTATAGTGAACTATATATCAGCCAATCAAACCCATGATTACCTATAGTGAACTATATATCAGCCAATCACACCCATGAACCACCTATAGTGAACTATATATCAGCCAATCAAACCCATGAATTACCTATAGTGAACTATATATCAGCCAATCACACCCATGAACCACCTATAGTGAACTATATATCAGCCAATCAAACCCATGAATTACCTATAGTGAACTATATATCAGCCAATCAAACCCATGAACCACCTATAGTGAACTATATATCAGCCAATCAAACCCATGAATTACCTATAGTGAACTATATATCAGCCAATCAAACCCATGAATTACCTATAGTGAACTATATATCAGCCAATCACACCCATGAACCACCTATAGTGAAATATATATCAGCCAATCACACCCATGAACCACCTAGAGTGAACTATATATCAGCCAATCAAACCCATGAACCACCTATAGTGAACTATATATCAGCCAATCACACCCATGAACCACCTAGAGTGAACTATATATCAGCCAATCAAACCCATGAACCACCAATAGTGAACTATATATCAGCCAATCAAACCCATGAACCACCTAGAGTGAACTATATATCAGCCAATCAAACCCATGAACCACCTAGAGTGAACTATATATCAGCCAATCAAACCCATGAACCACCTAGAGTGAACTATATATCAGCCAATCAAACCCATGAACCACCTAGAGGGAACTATATATCAGCCAATCAAACCCATGAACCACCTATAGTGAACTATATATCAGCCAATCAAACCCATGAACCACCGGTACTCTTAACTGTGTCCCAAATGGACCCTTATTCTCTATATTGCACAGCTTTTCATCAGAGCTCTATGGGTGTTTGTCAAAAGTAGTGCACTAAATAGGGAATAGGGTTCCATTTGAGATGTATCCCTGGTCTACATACTACCACAGTCACATAGGAACCATTTGCTTTTCATGTTGACCTCCCAACAAGGTCTCCTGTATGTCATAAGACTGTATAAGCCAGCTGAGCTAAAGCCTGGGCATTTGCAAGTCATCAGATACTCATGCAATGCATTTCCATGGTTACAATTCATTGAATGGTGGAAAACTGAATGTGGCGGAGAGTTTTACAACGTCGCATTTTCGGATACTGAGGCGTTATACTCTTCTTCTTATGGATTCTCTGTCTCCCCTCCTCTCTCCTTCCCTTCACCTCCTCTCTCCTTCCCTCACCTCCTCTCTCCTTCCCTCACCTCCTCTCTCCTTCCCTCAACTCCTCTCTCCTTCCCTCACCTCCTCTCTCCTTCCCTCTCCTCCTCTTCCCTCCTCTCTCCTCTCTCCTTCCCTCCCCTCCTTCCTTCCCTCCCCTCCTCTCCCCTCCTCTCTCCTTCCCTCCCCTCCTTCCTTCCCTCCCCTCCTCTCTCCT